>NC_049980.1:22025283-22125518 GCF_000003815.2 Branchiostoma floridae | reverse complement strand
ACGTCAGGATGGCATCACAAATCATGGCCTAGAGGAGAAATATCTAATTCAAGGCATATATATTATATATTTATATATTTTCACATGAGAATGAAACAATAGAATGGGTACAGAAACAACCTATGTCATGTCATACCTGAGTCTTGATGATGTTTGATACAGATGTCAAAGACTGGTTTGTATTTTACGTTTCTACATGTATCCCACAGTAGTTTGCACATGCTACTTACCTCTTTGTTCATTGTCTCCCACCTCTTCAAGCACTTGTCATCTTCATCTAAGAGTTGCAGTTTATAGGCTTCTTCATCAGACAGTGCTGATTGGGCAGAACTTTCCACACTGTCAGATTGTTTCTGGTCGGCAGGTCTTTTCAGGAACTTCCGTAGCTCCACAACATAGCCCATCAATGTCTGTACAGACTGCTCCAGTTGTGGCCGGTCTACCATGACACCTGGTGACACCACGGGGATAGGCGAGTCCTCGGAGGACCCAAAAGGATCGTGGGATGTATCTGATGCTAACTCAGTTGCTGTCCTGATGAGCAGGTGCAGGTGGTCCAGTGTCAGGTGCAGGAGTTGTTTAGCAAACTGTTTGGACTGTGGTTCCTTAATGTTCTCGTGGATGGCAGAGACCAGGAGGTCTATTGCTGCCCTAAGCTGAAGGGTGTCCAGACTGGGGGCCGGGGGAGGACTGGGTGGGGTTGGGGATAAGGGGCTTTGGGCTGGGCTTTTTGATTTTGGTCGGAACACTGAAAAGACAAGAAAGATCCACCTTTTGTTAGGTAAAGACCAAAGAGACAGAAAAAATATTAGGAAAATTTTTACTAACTACTAGGTAGTTTGTACTATAATTTTTTACTAAGCAGAAAATTTTTAAATTCTTGATTATGACTCAGTGAGGGAATCAAACTACCAATCACATGTAAGATACCGGTAATCACATGTAAGATACGGTTTGGGTATGAAACTGTCAAAAACTAAACCATTCAACTTCTTGACTGCTCTATTTCAACAACACAACCCTTACCATTCTCCCTACTCTTGAGAAAGAAGGCGACAGTGTCCAGTTGGCGATGCCTCAGCCCCACCTCCAGTGTGTGGATGGGGATGGAACAGGGGTCCCAGTGGTTAATATGGCAGAGAGACTCGGCCACAGAAGCACCTGCATATAGCATCAGCTATCGGAAAACAATGTCAAATAAGACCTTTTGAATTTTTAAAATCAGTCTATTTCAAGTTGTGTCATATATAAAATCATTATACAGTATTGATGTTTTAAGGCATAGATATGATAACCTGTTTTGCAAAACTTGTAGTCCATCTCATCTTTAGGTCTAGAATGTGGTACTACGTATGGTGTGGTCACATATAAGGGTGTGAAATGACAAATACAACTCATCTAGTATTTCTCTGTCATTTTATAACATTAACTCCCCAAATATAATCTTAACTGACCTATCCCAAAACAAACTACTTGAATTTACCCCAAAAAATTGAGTGCAATCACCCTCCGACTCTGCAGTCAACACAGACTTTAAGTCATGAATTCTACAATATCCATGTTTGCTAACCTGGTTGACCAGTTCCTCCTGTGCAGCGTCCCAGGCTACAGCTGATAGTGTGATGTCTGTCAGGAGGAGGTGTGGGTGCAGGTTGTCATCACTCTGGACAAGCAGAGATGGCTCCTTCAACCTATATAAAAAATCCACCTTCATTCATGTATATACAGTCATAAAAATTCCTACAATACAAGAGAGAAACCCTAGTTACTTTGTGTGGGTGAAAGACTGGAATATGAATAGTACAGCTGAGAAAATAATTGAAAGTTTGATGCAATGGAGGGACACAGGAATTTCTGATGAAAGAAGTCAATTAATAATGCTTGAAGTCTACCAGCTTTAGACTTAATATTTCAATTGAATACGTTGAGATTTTACCTGTGACTTTTACACGTTCCTGTTGATAGGTTGTACTGACAGACAAGCCCATGGTTTCTGCCCATCTCACTGCCTTGAGGTGCACTAAACCATGCAATAGCTGTGGCATCTGCCACACTAAGCAGCATCAGTTCACAACCTTGCAATTCCCGTGGAAGATGAAAGGAGGTGTTGCTGAGTGGAGCTGGACCTTGGGACACTTCTCTGGCTCTGGGTCTCCTTACTGTTCTTGAAGCAGAGAATCCTGAGGTTGAGAGAGGCCTCCTCATGTAACTGAGGTGCATGCCAAGGTCATTTCCTCTCTTCTTAACAGTGGCAATTATCTCAGGCACATCTTCAAACCAGTACTTGGCTTCCTTTTCTGCTGCAAAGTATGATGGGGCTGGGTGACTCACACCTGTCTTTCTTCCAGGCCGTTGGAAGAAACTTCTTTGCATAACTTTCATTCTGACCTGCCGCAAATGACTTTTCCAGCTTCTGTCAGCAACTTCTCTTGGCAGGAACTGAAATGAGCCCAAGTCTTCCTCACTTAAGCCTTCAAACCTTCTCACTGGATTTTGCTCCTCTACTACAGCACAGAGGTGGTGGGGGAAAAGGGTGAAGTACTCATTCAGATTCACATGATGGATCCTGATGGTGTTGCCAACTACAAGTGATGTCAGGTTGTTGGAAATATCAAAACATGACAAGTGTTGATGCTCTTCAGAAGCAAGAGGCTCATTTCTGGCATTCAGGTACTCATTTATGACAATCCTGCCCATCTTTCTACCAGATGTTACATGGAAGATGTCTGTATTATAGATGTAAGGAAATGACTCATTAGCACTCAAGTTATATACCATCAATATAGGTACTGATTGACTGCATTTAACAATTCTGCAATATCATCCTATTTTCTAAGTTTCCCTTCAATTAAAGCTGAAATTCTCATTTTCACTGTTATTTTTAACCAAGATTGTAAAAGGATACCAACAACTCCATCCCCCTGCAGACAAAACAGGAGCCCAGACACAACCTTCGCCTGTCTGACATGTCTGGTTTCATCCTGCAGCTTTATTTGGTTGATGACAGAAAGTGATTCTTCTTCTTCTTCAGAAACAGCGAATTTACTCAGTAGTTTGCCGTCAACTAACACAGTCACCACATCTGCTCCCACCTCCAAAATATCCACAGGACCTAGGTAGAAGATGATACAAATATCATTTTACATAAGATGATATCCTGATATGAAAAGACAGAAAAGCACTTATGCATCTTGTGCCATTGTGGTAAGAGTAGTTGACTAAAAATGTACAGGTTTAAATAAACATTCCCAGTCCTCCAAGTTAGAGTACTTGGGTTCTTTTTCCAACTGTGAGTGGATCAACCATATTAGCCTGATCATAGACAGCTTTGAAATTGGCAGTTTACCAGATATGCAATACAAAAAAGACGCACCAAAATAATTTCTTGTTTTATTCATCATTGTGAATTTCTCACTGATGCAGTCTTATGCATTTTCCCAATGGCTTCCACAAGGTATACAAACATGCATATGTAGGAAATTAAAAACAAGAGAGGGGAACATATTCTAGGACCTTTTACCTAACTTCCTGTCAGTGTCTCATGCCTAGCAAATGAAAAGGAGTTAACTGTCAGTCTGCAGTTACACCATTTCCCCTTCACTTTCTACTTGTTTCAAATTCCTACAGACATACAAGCAAACAGAAAAAAAACAGACACATCAAAAACAAAACATCATGCACTATAATGAGGTGGAAATCCTACCTGGGCCTGCTATATCCTGTATGCAGCAGGAGCCTAGACATCTTGTTGTCAGTTCTGTAGGACTGCCACATTCTACACTGTGTAGCTGCAGGTTGCCATTTGTTGTCACCACTGCTATAGCCGAATCAGCTGTGCTGTAGGGACCCACACTTGAGGAAGCCTCTTTCTCCTCCCATTTGAAACTGTACAGAAGTAACAAAAAATTGAAAACAAGAAAGGAGATAACCTATTCTAGGACCTTTGACCTAACATCCTGCCAGTGTCTCATGCCTAGCAAATGGAAAGCAGCTCACTGTCAGTCTGCAGTTAAATTATAACATTATAACATTGTAACATTATATAACCATAATAAGTGTACTTTCATTTGTTATATATCTAGGTTGGGGTTACGCTGATAGGATAATAATGCACATCCTGTCAAAAGTGCCAGGGAAATTCTTATTAATAATAGGAACCTCATGTCAAAACAAATTTGTTGACAGGAGCATCCTGTCAATAGTGCAAGAAATATTCCTACTAATAGGATCATTCTTCTATTGAAACTCAAAGTCTAGTCTGCGATAAGAATTTCATCTGCTATTGACAGGATATGGGTGACATACAAGACAGGGATGCGCCAGGTCTCCTGTCCTGGGTAATATGCTTATTGAGCCATTTGACAAATTCCTTTGTTAAGTGCTGTAATCCAAACGAAAACATACGTAGCCTGTCAATAAGATATTTTTGCATTCTAAATTGTTGACAGGGAACAACCTGTCAATAGCCACTGTCTTATGTCAACAGCACTTTTAGAAAATTCATATTTACAGGAGGTGTATAATAAATTCTTATTGATAGGAACATCCTGTCAATGGTGCAATAAAAGCCTTATTAGCAGGAACATCCGGTCAACATCCTCGGCTACTGTATTTTTGTTTTGGAGGCGGCTTTTTGGTTTCACAAGCGACACGAGACTAGACCGTTGACGAGATAGCTCACCTTCTGATGTTCCTGAGATAGGCTCTGTTCTGTTCACTTCCTCCGAGCTTTAGGAGGGTTATTGTAGAATCTTCATTCAGAAGGGCAATCGTTCCTGTCTTGGTACATAGTTTGGCTTCTCTGACGTGTTGTATATCCACAGAATCCTGAAGTTTTTGCAGAACAAACTGCAAAGTTTCTTCCCACACCTCCATCTTGTCTCGTGACCCATGACCTTCGAACCTAGCTGCTCACAGTCTGTACTGGCCTGTACTTTAGATCCCCGAATCAACATTAATAGCGTAATCTCCGATGATTAAAAATGATATCTATTTATGTTACAGACAATAAGATACTTTCCAGTAATGTAATAATTGTTGCATGATTCACTTTGTGTTGTTATTTTGATCAGGCATCGAAAAGCGTGTCGTTGAACACAACAACACTTAGAAGAACGCACCAACACGTATGGAATACTTATGTTCGATACAGTTACAGTATATTTGAAGTATGAATGTTATATAAGCTATAAAGTATTTTATCTATATAGTCGAATATTTTCTCAATAGTTTTTTTTTCTTTCTATAACTAAGTAATAACTTGTTTCAATCATGAATTGCTTTGCGTTTTAATGCGTTTAATTAGTAAATTTCTCCTAGGTGAGAAAATGTGAAAAATGGCGGAGAAAAAGCAAGGCAGAACAATTTCTAGTGGAAAACTGAACAAAACGTCCACGAGACCGACCCAAAAGGTAGCAACACAGAATGTTACGTTCAGCGGTCCCAACGACGAGCATGTGAAGCGTGGAAGCGAGAGACAGGGGGCGTTTCACGGCGGCGCTAGACCGAAAAGTAAAAATTTGGCGTCAAGGCCGTCTCCAAGGGCAACGCCGGCCGGGCAGTCAGGAGCAAACATGGAGAGAGCATTGGTTCCGAAAGGAGATCAGAGACTCATGCCGGCTGCGAGGGGAGGTGGAGGGCAAGTTCAGAGGCAGCAAGGCCTCATTGTTCCCAAAGGTAACACTCAATGTGGCTTATGGTCATAGTATGCAGAATTGAATAGGTCAATGTTGAAAGTCAATTTTCTTTAAATATTACATGTTAGCCTTGCAGATTGATATTCAGGAGTGAACATGCAACATCACTACATTGTGTAGATAAATAGCTGTTATACTCGGGCCATATTTATGTTCAATATGATTATCGATGTTCCAACTGGACAGTATTTTATTGTACAGCCTCAGGTAGTAGCCTGGGGCTCCATAGTTCGATTTGCACAATTTGATCTTGTTAATGAATTGTATTTAATACATTGTACCTGGTACAATTGTCGCGCAAAAAGTTCTATAAAACTGACATGTATGATGTAAATGTCAAGAACATGAACTTCATGAAGATCTCAATTATTTTCAGTTAACATTCTGTTTGTGATGTTCTACCCTTACACAGGTTACACAGCAAGACCTGTTATCCCAGCAAAGAAGGCGGAGCTGATATCTGTTGCCAGGGCGATGAACGATGACTTTGCAGGGAAGGTGAAAACTCTCTTTGATCCCGAAAGAGAAGCTGCCCTAGCTGCTATAAAGACAGGTGATTTTCATTTTGCTTTATTCGTTGGTTCCTTGACAAGGGAGTTGGATATCTTCCTCTTCTTTTGTACTGTATGAATAGCCTCTTTTTTAGTAAAAATTATATATATATAAAAAGCCTCATGGGAGTGAGAGTACGCTGTACGCTGTTAGTTACGAAACAAATGACCAATACGAATGAACAAAGGAAAATGAAGGTAAAGACACTAAAAAACTACTGTAATTCACTTTGTCTTCTCGGTACCAAACTTTCCGGTCTGAGAAAATTGAACTTCTTCTCGGAACTAAATGTTCACGATGGCAGCATGTGAACATAAAAAAGTCTGTGAATTATTTGTTATCTGTAATGATAAGTTCACGTTACAGTCGTCACCGTGAAAACCGTGAACATAAAAGTACAGTGAAAAAATCAGGAATTACAGTATATTCCTTGTTCGAAATGTTGAGAAGTCTGGTATGTTAGCTTTGCGGCTGCAGAGGTAGCATTTGGGTCTATTAGAGGATGCCTTTTTTATTTCCACTAGTATTTTTCAGAAGTAAAAAAAAGATTGGTGTAGCTGTAATTGTGATTCCAACTGATGTGTATGATCAGTATTATATTCTGTTATTGTATGTGCTGCATATGCAATATGACTGTGCTTACAAGTGTGAATAAATGTTATCAAAAATACATTTATTTCAGGAGTTTACATTGGATGGAGGTGCCCAGAGTTCACATGGGACTGTATCAGAGTTGGTGACATGTCCAAGTGCTTCTGTGGTCACCTGCTCAACCAGCATGCACAATACACAGGTAAAAAAGACTTGTTGTTGAGTCTTGCGTATAAATGCTGTATGCATGATGTGATGTCACATAAGTGCTGGATTCCTCATTCCTTACAAAGACTCTGGTTCAGGGCAGTTGAAAAATATGTCCAATTTTTGCTTTGGTTCTGAATTGTTTCTTCTACCAACACAAAAGAAATATGAAGATAAGATATATCTTTTATCTCCAGGAAGGAGTGTGAAAGTCAAGTGTGCGATGGGGGGCTGTGAGTGCAAAGCTTTTGCTTTTGTTCCTGGTCGTCCTGAGGATGTGGGGGAGTTTTGGTTCCAGCGTCGGCGGGACTTCGACCCCAGCACCTGGAGAGCAAAGTGTCGCTGCAAACACTCCCATGATCAGCATGCTCCCAATGCTTACAAGCCATGCAAGGCAAAGGGTAACAATGTCTTCTGCTTCATTATATATTGCAAAATAAAGATCAGTGTTTGTTGCAGGCTAGCTGCTTTGCTAATAGTACCAGTATTTCATTCTGAGATGATTTGTATGGTATATCAGAACAGATGCTGCAATAAGAATGGACTGTGTTTTCATCACACGACCCAGGTTGTCGCTGCAGTCAGTTTGAGTCCAATTTCCTGTGTGCAGCATGTGACCGGCACTGGGAGGACCATGAGACGTTCTTTGAGACTGAAGACATGAGGAGACAGGGTGGGATCCCTTGTGGTGAGCACATGTACCAAACTATGGATGTAAATAAGCTGTAACAACAGTGATATCTTACCCAATACCCAATGTATGTTACAAGGTGTAAGGTGCATGCAAATGTTAGTGAGCCATGATTGGAGTGAACAATCATGGTAACTTACACGTGACAAGATTGTTGGAGTATGTCTTGGGTTGATTGATTCGGAAAAGGGGAAAAAATTTCACAGTATTGTAAATGCAATTCTTATTTGCCTTCTAGTCTGTCTTGATCAAATATTTATTTCTACTAAAAATATCTATAATATGATGCAATGTACTGACTCCACCTCTACTTTCCTCCATTCAGGTCAGGAATACTTGCCCTTTGCAGAGATGCCCGACCTTCGAAACATCGTGCTTACAGGTCAGTCTTGAGAATAAAGCTGAACCACTCATTAACAAAGGATGATAGCAAGCCATTGTCTTATATTGTAAGATTTGTTTTTAAATCAAAGCTACATATATTAAGATATCACAGAGCTTTGATGAAGTGATGAATTTTTAATATGCTTTGATGAATGGAATGACTGTAACTAGGAGGACAAGGACTTTCTTTAACTGTTGGTTCCAAAATATGAGCATGTGGATTTGATTTGTATCCTAAATGGTATATGTGATCTTTTCATTTCTTCTTTGAAATCAGAAAAATGACCCAGGAAATTAAATTGGTGTACCCAAGGACCTTAGAGTACCACAAAGAAAAGGTAGAAACAGTAAATAAGATCCAAGTTGAGCAATTTCTCAAGACAGCCTTTAATTAGTGTCTGTTTGTTCCAGGGAAAGAAGATGATGACAGCCCTTACAGAGCACTAACAGAAGGAGAGGGAGCCATTCCAAGAGCCCTTCCCTTTGACAACAACACACCAGTACAGTTTGGTGGGCAGAAAAAGTCAGGCTTCAAACCAGTTTATGACTGACTTCATAAGTAACATGCGTAGTCCAGTGGTTAGTGATCCTGTCTGGACCAAGAAGTTGGATCCCTACTGTTGTTGAGCATTCCACTGTTCATCCCACTTTTACTTTTCCCTCTCAGACTCAGAGTAGAAGAAGACCATGAGAATTGTAAATATGAGTACTGGTGTTACCTGTGTTTACCTTAAAGTTATGAAAGATGTTATATCTGGTTAGCTATTCCAAAAGTATCCTTGGAACCAACTCTCAAACAGGTATTGCTTGCAATTTTACTTACATAGTCTTTCTTGTTGAAGTGAAATCTGGCTCCCATGCCTGAAATGAATTTCTAAAGGTCCCTACAGGGGTTGCTCAAACTCAAATGTTTTATATGTTATATCTATATATGATTTTTCAATTCCCAAAGTCTCTTAAATTCTTTTATAGCTATTTTTTCTAATGATATTCTGTTGATTTGTGGGAAAATTGCCCTTTTATTACTACTTAATAGGCTAATTAGCTGATTTTGATTTAGTTTGTATATAATGAACAAACTTGTAGCATATATACAACATGTATAATCAACTCTACTCTTAAAATACAGTCCACTTTCGTAGTTGCACTACCATTTCACAAGTACATACTTGTACATTCTGGCACACTAGTCATTGCTGTTTGTGAATATTAGACAGATGTAAATGCAAGATTGTCAAAGACAGAATTAGTGATACTTGCATATTATAAATATGTTGATCTCTTTAAATTATTACTCCTGATGTTGTCTTAAAGAAATGACAAAACTATTATAATTAGAAAATGACCACTTTGTATATATATGTGTAAAAGAAAAAAATTCACCATGCACATGTACATACTGTAATATCTATATTTGCATTCAAGATATGAAGAGATTGTTTCATGTAGATAGATATGTAATTGTGAATATATTTTTTTATGATGGCACAGAAAAAGCACTGTTCAATTTTTACCAAAGCCTGCAACCATTAAATCATAGGCAACTATAAGACAGGCTTGTAAATAATCTCGATGTTGTAAAAACAGTTGCCTTATTTGAGTTAGACAAGACACACAGATAAATGGACTACCGATTTTAAGATATAGCCCCTGCATTTATGTATGATATACACATGTAGATGATATACTAGTAATATTGTACTAAGTAAAAGCTGACTTGCTGCTTTCAATGCACCATTGTATAGTGTTCTATGCAACCCAATATTCATGTACTGTATGGTGTATGACATTTAATGTTCACCCTGTTCTATGAAGAAATCTGTGAAGTGATTTCAAGACAAAGCTGTTTCTATATGACTGTGTTTATATTTATTGCTGGACAACAGGTAAAAACAATTGCATAGAAAGGGAGGCACTTACTAAGTTTTATAAAGTAAAAGAATATTTGTTGTTACATCTATCAACTAGACGTGTTCTGACTTCTAAAAAAGAAAGAGGACAATAGCCTCCACAACCATGACAGCCATGTTGTGGCCTTTGTCTATAGCAAACATGCCGATCTCCTGGGCACCAAAGGTGAGGTGAGGCAGCTCCACAGCTGTGGTGAGTGCCCACAGGAGCAGGGCAGACCGCACTGATGCCCACAGGGTCGTGGCACCCAGGTATGGTCTGGAGACGGAAGAACAGAAATCTGTCATGTAAATGATGCATTGTTGATACAAGCAAAGCTGTGTTGAGGCTATCAGGAGCTACATGTAGTCTTGGCATTGCTAGATGATTTGCATAATTAATGGTATCCATACCATAATTTCATAGTCATGCATAGGCTAAAAGAGCAAATAAGTTTAACTGAAGTGAGGGCTACAAACATTTTCTTGCCGAATACTAGTGTGGACCGACTGAATTTCACAGTCCTCAGCATGTAATTGTTGTTTCTTAGAATTGAAAGAATAACTATCTTAATTTCTCCAATAGAGATAATGAATTGGTTTATAAACTGTACTTATAATCCAGTCGGACAGAAGAACAATGCCGCTTTTGAGTTACCATACCAAGAACAATGCAATGTGTTGATTTACTACACCCAAGGAGCTTTCATCAAGTTCCTTGCTATACCCTAAACAAGTCACTGTTATACTCACAGCACATAAGACAAGAGCAAGGCCACACTCAGAGCTGAGGCAAAGGCTGATCCATAGCAGACATGTTCTGGGTACTTCCCAAACTCGTGTTTCCTGTAGGGTGGATAGGTCAGCTGGAGCCACATGTTCCCCAAGGTGTATGGGTTATACCACAGGAACCCTGTGAACTGTGCAGCCAGAACCGCTAGGATTATGTCCAGCATTTTCGGCACCTGGTACGGGAAACAAATCAAGAACAGCTTACATTGTGAAATGAAGCGTGCACCCCCTCTTTGGAACAGTCCAATGATATCAATGGATCAATCTTGCCTGTATAAACAAGACTATGTTGGTAAGAGAGTTGTAAAGTGCCTCTGTGTCGAGCACAACGTAAATATTGACCATCTGACGTATTAAGAATGTCCTCTTCCTGAGTTAAACATTCAATTTAAGTAACCCTTAACAGTTAACATTACTTTCATGTCATATTGAATTTTCAATACAAAAATTACACATTTGTGAATCATGAGCTATGTTGGAATGTAGGCGGCCAACAACACAAAGGGGGGCGGGGCTGTAATTATAGTCAGTTGTGTTCTTATACCATACCACTCTCGACTGAACGCCAAATGAAAGCAGGAAAACAACGGTTGCACGACAGTTGTTGATTGAGCAGTTTGATGCTTGGTTGGTTTTAATAGTTTTCAGTTTCCTCTGAACCCAAGTCGGAAAGCTTAACGTTAACTAGACAGATCAAATCACTAGTGAACATGTAACGTTGCCTTCAATTCATAATAAGGCGCACCCAACAAGGCCAAATCTAACGTTAGAAGTAAACAATGAAACAACGGCAGACTGATTGAAACAGCCCGTCCTAGTATAAACAGGTGTGTGTATAGAGAATACGAATACCTGATTTCCAACACCGAATGGCGAGTAGAACTTGAAGTTGAAGGGTTGGACCACAAACTGGTCGGTTCAGGAATGTCTAGTCCTGCCTCAAGCACAGAATTGGCGCGAAAATCCCGCGTGCCGGGTCAAAGGTCACCACTGTTTATTTTACTTGTTGGTGTTTGGGGGCAAAGGGTCATATGCCTACAGATGAATGAATGAATGTATGCATGAAATGTCTCTCATTGCAATGCAAATGATATGCAAAGATGGCTTTTATTAGCATAATCTATATGAATTCCTTCTGTCCTCTTCAAATCACGCCATCTCCAGGAAGCTATACACCTTTCTCACGAGCGGCGGCCATGATAGATCTAAAACGAGTTCAAATTCTTCAATGTGGCAAACAAAAGGCTGTCCATCATAATTAGCAGTTCGACCAATGGTAGCCTGCCAATTAGGAAATCGACCAATAAGTGAATGGCTGCAAATTCGTTAAAAATTTGCATTATTATGTTTTTATTTTGCATCTCTTAAGGGACTATGGGGTCAGTCTACACTACTCTAAATTGCTACATCTTTCGGTGCATAACACTTCTTGTAATATTTATTATTCTATCTTATATCATGAAAATTTGTGTGGTTTTGGGGGAAAACTAAATGGGACCTGATTTTAGAAATAAGTTTTGTCTGTTTGCCTCATTGACCTCTTCTTCGATCTATCATGGCCGCCGCGTGAGAAAGGTGTATTGAGGCCTTTCCTCGTTAATCATGCAAATGCTGATGTCAAACAGTAACAAATTTATGTCTTCTGAAAAAACCGTTATTGCACCTAAACGTGTCAGTGTGTGAGTGAGTGTGTGTGAGTGTTAGTGTGTTAATTTGCATTTTCGGTTGCTTTTAACTACCTAGAAATAACTTAAGAAGCTATGGATGGGCCGTGAAAATATTTTGTATGAAGCTCTTTGTTATGTTAGACAAAGGCCGAAGTTAATTATGGGCGTCCTCATTTACCTCTATGTCCAGTGTTGTCTATTCACTTAAGGCCCATGTTTCATTTAGTGTGATTCAGACATTCCTCCCATGGCTTTTGCTCATTACAAAAGAAGAGTAGACAGTAGACACTATAAACGAGAAAATGTCTTTAAGAGGCACAGGCCACAGTCTCTGTCAGAATGCGAAGACTGACTTCTTCACACTGATATAGCTAACGTCACTCTACAGAGACAGTAGGACGAAATGGTACTGTGACCTAGAGCAATACCTCATGACATGGGCATCTGTACTAGATCTCTAGATTATAATTACAGCAGGAGAGCGACTTAATTTCCACCAACCTGGCGGGTAAGATCCCTAGTTGTGCGGTTCCGTCCTTGGTACTGATCTGCCATCGACGGTTGTTAAATTCGGTAACCATAAGAGAGATATTAGCTAATAATATAGATAGCTTTTAGTCCTTACTCTTTCTCACACTGGAACAGTCTCGACCTATCAAATCGCTTTGTAAGCTTTTGTAAGTTTAAAACTTTTCTCTATAGACAATTTCGCCCTGCTAAATGGTAATACCTTACAAATGGTCCCCGCTATCCCTGTCTCCTGCTTGCTCGGTCAGATTGGTACCGTGCAGCTTGAACTACAGTCTGTTTTGTCGCAGCTTACGTAACAGCCTTACCTGGAATTCAGTCTACTATGAGCTAGTGGCTCGGCCTACCGTAGTTAGTGTAGGCTCTCTAAGGGGCCAGAGTAGCTCTCAGCCGCCGGGATAATCATTCACACCCGGTAGGATTTTCACAGTTAGGCAAGTGGGAGTTAATTGTCGGCTAATTATCCCACTGGGCTCATGGGCTAAAGTCTAACCGCGTGAAAATCCTACCGGGTGTGGCCGATTGCCCCGGCGGCTGAAGGCTACACTGGCCCTGTACAAAGCCTGCACCAACTACGGTAGGCCTAACCACATGTACAAGTAGACTGGATTCCAGGTTAGTAACAGCCCAGCATGAAGTCGGTCCGAATCAGTCACCCATTACTTACTCCACTGCCCTATGAACGGTTGTCACTCTTCGGCAAACTATCTTGGTGCTTATAGGACACACAGCAAACTTCTTAGCACTTTCTAAAAATGCCCACTATTACTTCGCGGAATTCATTTTCCATAAACTCCCAAATTTTGTCTATCATCCAAAAATGTCATCATTTCTACAAAATGCTTTAAATCCTGATTTCTTCTAAGTTCTAGGTTTACTGAGTATAATTCGTCTTTTCGTTCTGGGGTAGATGATTGGACTTGCGCCTTCAACAACTTTTGTTATGCATTATTCGATTGAAGCATATCATCTAAGTTCATTCTGCTAGAAGTATTGTTTATATTTTGTTATAATTTTGTATCTTTACTTATGTTCTTTACGTTTATATCTTTTGTGTGTACAGTTATGGCGCTAATGTGAGAGTGTGAACCTGAGTACGTCACCACTATGTCTGTAATGACTTTTCAACTGGGATAAAGCTAATGGATAGTTCTATCACCGAATGCCTGGCGCCTTGATTGAAAATATAACCTTGTCAGATTAGAAACAAAAATTGGTCTGAGGAGCAACATTTCTTCACGCATCTTGTTCTATCTCTAGTCCATCAGTTATGATTGGAATGCGCACACAAACCCTTGTCACAGGTAACTCCATAAGCAATGCACTGTATAGTATATAACAATGCGAACACTACAAGATGCCAATTGTACTGGTTTCCCGAGCAAACACAAACACACACCTATTGAAATAATTTTACAGACAAAGTGGTTCTTCACAACGTTCAAGTGAAAACTGAGCGAACAGAATCGGAGCTCTGTTATAAAGTTTGTTTTGCAATGAGCAATGCATGGCGGGACTGTACATGTGTCAAAGGTCATAAAAATGGCAACGCACTTCCGCAGAGAAGATGGTTGACCTCGCAAGTATTTGTCGTTTTTCCTTCAACCGGTCCATCTTTTCCACCATAACTAGGCCCGAACCGTACAAGGTCAACTTGTGTGTCCTTAGCATGTCCAAGGATGCCGTCTTACGACAGGAATTAGACGATTTGTCTGATATTGTCTACGGTAAGTTGTGGGAGGGATCCAGGGCCGCCTTCGAATATTCAATGGATCCATAAAGCAGCTTGCAAAGCAAAGGTCGTTGCTGATTGGAATTTGATAAATATGTAGAGGTTGTGTTACAGTAGGAAGTGCAACCAGCGGTTTGATTGCATTTACAGGACAAAACAATGGCATACAATGTGCGAGTATGCACAGGATTTTCCTGTCAGCTAAAAGACAGCTAGTCCTGCCCATAAGGATTGTACTCAGCGGTTGATAATGAACCAATTCAGCCGATATTAGAAATGCAACCAATCATAAGGCCACACCAATTTAATTTCTTGGTTCACGGATTCGCTCGCTCCTATTTTTTGGAAAAAAATAAATAAAAATAAAAATTACCACTCAGCAAATTTTCACCATTAATGAAACCATTCACCAACTTTCTGGTGTAGCAAACATAAAAACTGACACTACTTTTGTAATTTTCAATGAACAGGTGCTGTTACTGTACAGTAATAGTGTTTTTGTACTTTTTTTCAAGCTGAAAACTTTTTATTCTTTATGTTTTGGAAATATAAAAACTATAAATTATAGTGCAAATTAAGATAACATGACATTTTCGAGCAAGAATGATAATTATGATTCAATGTCTAATGAATTTTGGGGTGAACTTTGACACCACAGATATGCATTTCCATTGTATTACTACTGTACTGTAGAATTGCTTAAACTGCAACTTATAACAATGTAAACAGCTTCTTTCTTCTCCTGTTGTGAGACTGTGCCCTTGCCATAGTAAACAAATTGAACAGTCTTTCCTGTTTGTTCACTATGTACCTATTATGTAGACCTGATCCGAGACATCCGTGATCCTGAGAAGGACAACACGCTAGAGGAGCTGGATGTTGTGTATGAGAGTGGAGTCCATGTGGAGCCATGGGGGGAGGACAAGTTCCACATCAGCATAGAGTTCACACCAACAGTACCACACTGCTCATTGGCTACTCTTATAGGTGAAGCTTTAGTCATCTTAGGCCTAAGAAATGATAGATCATAATGAAATGTTGTGTTTCTGGTTACTTGACCGAACCTCACAAAAACTTGTCTATCCTAGCCTTTTGGGGGTTGACCGCTGGCTGGCACATATAACGTCCTTGCCCCGCTGGCAAGGGACATTGAATTTTCAATCTGACAACCGGGTATTGAAAGCATCGTAAAACTGTTTCCAACATGCTCTCGTCTGACCCTACTTTTTCAGGACTGTAAGCAAACAGACAACATCAATTTTCCTCTATAAACATAGGGAAAATACTGTTGTTCCCCATACTCATATATGTGATCCTTTCGGTTCACTGCTAAGACAATTGGCAGCCTTATCTGTCGTTATGCTTTTGATTTGCCTTCTTTGAGGCCTTCTATTCCTGGTATTTATTGGGGTGGAGCGCTGACTGATTTTCCACTTACAGATATGTGCCAGGTTCTCATGGTGGGGAGGCCCACTTTTGGCTAGATTGATTGATTCATGGCAATGGCTGTTTTTGCTTCTGTAGGTCTTTGCCTCAGAGTAAAACTGGAAAACAACCTGCCACAACACTACAAGGTAACAGTTCTAATTTCCTGATACTACTACACTGTCAAATTTGCTACTTCAGTTGTCATTCAATATCTGTGACCCTTACATCGTAGAATGCATTTTAGTAGAGCCTGTTGAAATCTATGTTTGATTTAATTAACAAAACTTCTGTGAAGATAGCAAGGTGGTTATGACCTTTTCCTTCTACTTTTATTTCAGCTTGATATCACTGTTAAAGATGGAACACACTCCACAGGCCCAGAAAGTGAGTCTAACATTATTGACATGCATTTATCAACTTTCACATACATAACATTACTACTACTAGTATATCATTTATCAAGCCCTGACAAAGGACATAGCTTTCATAGTAGTACATAGACTAAATGTCTAGCCAATGGAGATTTGATTGTGAAAACTAAATATGTTTCTTCCCTTTTCAGTCAACAAGCAGATAAATGACAAAGAGCGGATAGCAGCAGCAATGGAGAACCCAGATCTCAGGGCAGTTGTTAATAAGTGTGTACAGGATCCAGAGTAAATTGTTATGGAGAATGTTTTTGTTAGGGCTCTCTCCAGCTCCAAATTCTGGTCAGCCCTTTTAGTTTCATGTTGACAGAGCAAAGCTTGGTATCTAGCAGTTGTAAGTCATCAATGGTGGTTAGGGGGTATGAAAATGTCAACCCTCAGAAATGCTATTTCCCACATTTCAAGGGGGCATATTCAGTTCATGAAGATATTTGGCACTGATAAAAATGTTGTGAAGTTATGTTTGTCAAGTAGGACAAAATAGTCTTCCATTAAAATTATTATGTTCATGGTGGAGAGAGCCCTATACCTGTAACATGTATTGTACAAACTTTGAGGAATACTGTACAGGCATTCCAAAATTATTATTAAACAGAAAGTAGCATAATAACAAGATGTTAGTGATTCTGCATGGATTTGACACTACATGTATTTGGTGCTCATGGTGGCTTAGCCTGGGTTCCATCTTATTTCTACTGGGGCTCTTTACACTCGCTGTCCTAAAACATTTGTTTAGGGCAGCGAGTGTAAGGAGAAATAGGATGATACCCAGGATATGGTAGCTAGGTGCAATATTGTATTTTTTCAGTATTAACTTTTAATAGCTGTACACTTTGTTCCTACCTTAGTCAGGTAAGGTTACAAGGCACTTTCACGTTACTTGTCTATAGTATGGTGTTATTTGATATGATTGAAGATTTCATTGGTTTTATTGTAAGATAAAGTGGTTTAATTCTGTAAGATATTGAATATACATGTATAGTACCGATACAATGACTGAGTTGGAATATGTCTAAAGATGTAACATTTGGGATCTCTCTGGATCCTAGTACATGTACATGCATTTCCGAATGTGATAAAGGTTAATAAAACAATTTAGTCTAAAATCTGTTTCAGGTGTTATTGATGTTGTTCCATTGCTGCTGACATGTATGGTAACAACGACGACATAAGGCAGTTCATTGTTTAATGGCAACTTTTAATACCCCATGGTTTAGCATGATGTAGATCTGACACATTTGACTAATGGCACCCCAGATAGCCCTGGTGAAAGATATACTCCAACACAAACAGGATTGTTGACAGAACATAAGTTGACTGCATGGCACATAGGTATGTAGGACACTCAGGTGGACAGCCATAGAAAGCATTCCGTCCCATCAGTGAATTTTTACAAAAAATCAACATCCCATAAAGTGTCGATAGTGCAGAGTGAACAACACAAGCAACTCTAGCATTCTCCCGAATTATGTCTACTTGTCCCAAATTATGTCTACTTTTAGGATTTCTCAAAGATTGTTAAGATAATGATCCAGATGTGGCATTTTCATGGAAACCTTTTATTCAGCTGTCCATGGCCTTTGACTAGAAAGCAGCCCTATCATTATGTAATTCTGATGCCAGGTTTGTACTGATTTTCTGGTTAGACAGCAGGGAATAGGTTAAAACTATAAACAGACTCTTGAACAATGTCCTCTACATTTCTTTCCTCCACACTTGACAAGTCTATATCTACATATATGTCACAAATGAAATATCAAGAGTTGACTACAGCTCTAGTAGGTTTGATTGCAAAGTCTAAGTTAGGTTGTAACACCTCTTAGAATCAAGTTTGGACTGCATAGTGAACGTTGAGCATCACTTTACACCTCAGAGCGGAGGAATTTTTTGTCAGAGCGATCAAGCACAAGAAAGGCCCGATACCTCACACGTTATCAAATTTTCACCACACTATCCTACCCTGAAGACTGCACCCTGCAAAGACAATATGCTAGGATGAATTGGGATACATAAAGGTTGCAGTAATGGTAAAGAAGGTGGTGTCCACACAAAATTCCATGAAAAACTGCAAGGGTTTAACAGCAATTTTCAGCAAGCAAAAATCTTTCAATACATGAAGATCTTTTGCTGGAAATGAGCTGACGGCACCACCAACCATGGAAAGTTTGCCTCCGATATCTACTATGTATGTACTACTTTTGTATGTTTAAAAATTAACCTCTTTGGATCATGTTACCTGAAGCACAGATCATAGGACAATTTTTTTATTACAGTATAACAAAGAGCAAAGATCACAACATGAATATGGTACAATTGTAAAGCCAATTTTCTAATATTCCACGCCCACGGTGACAAAAAGTACACACAATTCATAACGTAGCCTTGTAAAGAAGGCCTGAGTAAAAAGTTTACAGATTGGAAGACTAAAAATCTTGAGATGAAAAGTGTCTCTATTACAGCAGGGAGCAGCCCTCATGTTCCGTATCAGAAAATATTCATTTGCATTAGTCCTTCATTACTCCATTACTATCCCTAACTCTCATTCCCTAACTATAGGTGGGCGTGGGGCTACATAAAGTCATCATATTCATCCCCGTAAGTGCTGTAGTCTTCCAGATCCACCTTCTTGACAGCCTTCAGGCTTGATGCTTGCTTCTTTCCCTTCTTCCCTCCTTTTGCTGCCTATAAAGATAGAAAATAGACATTTTTAACATCATTAAGGTTTGACATCCAGGTGAAAACCCAACTGCAATAACACATGGGAGAGGCAAATCAGCCACTAAAACAAAGGTACGAGTACAAACAACATTGTAGACCTAGTACTAGCTGCTACTCAGCCATTACCCTCCACCTACAACACAACATGGGACACTCTTTCAATCTCAACTCCACATATATCACAGACTGCAAACCCTGCTTGTTTGAACAGGGAGTTATAGAGGCTGCTTATGAAAGAATGTACAATACCATCTCAGATCTGCTCAGTGTCACACTGACCAAAGATGGCAGATGCTATCTGTTTCCAAACCTGTATCCAGGTACTTGAGAAAATGCTATCTGGCCAAGACATTTAAACTGCTGCCTAACCCCATAAAAATGGAGTTTGCTACAGTGTGCTAAAGGTTAAGCAAACATGGTGTTCTGTTACTGGCTGAAATCCCAAACTGTCTCTAAATTTTTTATTGTATCTATTGAATGTGATGGTATCTTATTCCCTTTTTTATCATTTTTACTATTTGAACAGTAGCAAAATAAGAGGGCCTTAAACAGACAGGAATGCATTACTTGGAAATAAGAAATGTGGTATTCTGTGATAAAACAATACTAGTATAATAAGCTAGCAAGGGCATTCAAAGGTAAATTGCATGACGATTACATGTTCTGAAGTGATTGGTCATTATTGATTCTGAAGAGGGCGACAGTGGCCGTTGAAAATTTGATCGCTGTACACCTTAGTGTTGGAAGAAAGTTCAGCATTGTACTACCCAGACAAATGCATATTCCTTGGCATGAACCTGGCAGTAAAGGTTACCTTACCTTTGCAGCTTTTGCCTTCTCGTTGGAGAGAACAGTAAGGGTAGTTCCTAACCTCCTGACATCCTCAGCCTCCACTGAAACAGTATGGACATGTAGTTATTATAACTTAACATTCGCTATTCAAATGAGAAGGGGGTAATGTTCAATAGATCTGATTGATTGGCAGTACCCACTATACATGGGCATGGACTATCTCCATACCACTTAAAATTACGATGAAGGAGTGTGTGAATACAATCATATCTGGTGCAAGTTGGCTAATACTGATGCATTTGTGCAATCACAGGACTGTATGAAGTGCAAAGAAAAAAGACACAGCTGTAGTGAAGTGTAAAAACTCACATCCTAAACAGCAGTCCCTAAATAATTCCTCCAGAAAGGTGACGAAGTGAATGGAACCCTGGTACTGGCTCACTTTCTCCACCAGCGCCTTCTGGAACTCCTCAAAGTCTTCTCTCGTTTGGGGCTGCATTCTGTCAATCTTCCCGCCTGTTTCACTGTCCACTCCTGCCAGTGTGAACACAAGTAATGCTTGTGAGACTCTCATTGTTCTTTCTTCTTCACTACAAAACATTTCCTATAGAGGGAGGAATAGAACATTCTAGCAGAGTGTTGGTGAATAGATTTGGCACAGGCAAACAGCCTGATGTGATGTTAATGATAAGAGTCTGTCGAAGAGGAAGATCATGGCCGATAAAAAAAGGCGTGGTAAAAGTAATAAAGAAGGAAAGGCTTCTGAATACTTTGGGGTAGTTTGACGTAAGACATTGTCAAAGATAGTGGACACTTACTATTCCTTCCATGAGGGGTTCCTCTTATTAATGATGAAGGCACATAATGCAACTAGTGTAAAATCTTGCATCTTTGCACAGAGCCAAACATCATTTCTGCTTATACCTCACACTGCTTGAATATTGGCATTAGAACTATGATAATTAGATGAACTGAAGCAGTTAAGAATCCCCTTGTACCAACCTGATTGTTATAAAACCAGATTGAAATTTTTGAAAATAAGAATAAAGTTATTACAGATAATTTTTTTTTTTGAAAATTATCTGGACCAGTCAGAAGGAAATTCTAGAAGTGGCCAGAAGGATGCACAACATGATTCAAAATAATACATTATACATTAATCCATAAGTTGAAACTCTTTGGCCTGAATAAGTTTGATTTGTCCTTGAGAGTTTTATGCAAAGTATAGTATGCTTGTGTACTGGTATTAAGCTAACTCTCCTAAAGATTCCCTCTGAAATAATGACATAAGCAGATTTTAACCATGTTTTTATTCCCGGTATTTCTGGCAACTTTCTCATAAATCAATGGAGTTCATCCAAAATTCATTGTCCTATACAATTTTGAATGTACAAATATGAAGAAAAAAAAACTTTCTAAATCACACTTCAAATAAATAACAAGTATCAAAATAATTACAGTGTATTACATCTACGGCTGCAACAAGAAAATCAACCCCAAACCGTGCTAGTATTTACTTATGATACAAAATGATCCGTCTGAACTATAATAGCTTCATTGGTGCCTTGTACACAAGCGTAGGTAAGCGTACATGGTGCCTATCCAAACTAGATTATAAAAAAAACTACCTACCTACCTACCTACCTACATACATACATACAAAAGCTTATCTATAATACAAGATGATATTGCATCTACATTTACGAACAGTAATTTAAACTCTTTTCAATAATTGAAGGCAGTCCACTTGCTGACGTTGGAATGACATGAAGTAAAAAAGGACATTGACAACACAATCTACTGTTGTTACATACCAAACATGTCCTTTGCTAGCTCTAAATCTCCTTCTTCTGCAAGTTTCTGTCGTCTCAACTTGTCTGCTGCTCGCTCTTCTGGTGTCATTTCCTTCTGGGCCTGTCGTGGTGGTAAATTCAAGATCGGTAAAACAAGTTTATGGACAAGCTGTACATCAAGCTCTCTTCAATTATCTATAGCATTGGTTCATTTTACCATGTCAATGTAGAAACATAGCTAAAATCATGTTTTTTTCACTTGATGTCTTTGTTCTTGTAATCTGGCACATCACATGATGTAACCTTGAAAAGATGCACATTTTTTTCTGACTTTTAGAAGATGATAAATTTTCCTAAAACTAAATTAAATATTCTTTGATATTGAGAGGTGTTCAGGTAGAAGATTATACCTTTTTGGGATTGCAAGGAAACAACTCCTTTTACTTCATGGAAAATTAAATAAAATAAGTCATGCTGGTTTGATGTTACTGGAGACATACTTACAGCTTCTTCTCTGGCTTTTCTCTCTTCAATTTCTCTCTTCTTCTTTTCTTCTTTCTCTCTTATAATTTCTGCCATGGTTCTTTTCTTCTTCTTTTGGACAGCTGTGACTGAAATAAGAAATGTTTTTATGCAACTTCATTTACCTTAAACATCACTCATACTGTATCTAAATTTCTGACAATATGTATGACAATGTACATGGTTTCACTTTAATCACACTTGTTACATGACCACTTTAATTTCTTATCCAATTTTTAATTACAGCAAGATTGTGTACTAAACCAACAAGGTTCTATGTACCCTTTTGGGCTGACATTATTTAAAGTTAAACACACCTTTTTCAGCTTGATCTTTCTTTTCATCATTATTGTCTTCATCATCCCAGTTGTCCTGTCACCATCACAGTAGAAATAAAAGTAAATTCCATATCAAATTTTGGTTTTAACGTGTTATAGCACTTAATTGCCATACCTGTAGTATAAATGATATAAAAGATGAGCAAATCTATTGACAGAAAGCAGACATTGGTTAACAGAATCAATTCAATGACAATGCAGTCAGCAGAGATAAGAAAATCACAATTTTTCTTAATGACAGGAACATCCTGTCAATTGTGAAAAATAAATTTTCTAATTCTATTGACAGGAATCTTTGGCCACAAAATTACCTTTTAGTTAGTTCTACTCTACATATAATTTTGAGATTGTGAAATATTTACAGCTAAGAATACTAAAACGTTGTCATTTTCTGGTCAACTTCCCGGGACGATGACTCATAACATCATACATGTCATCACATATCAATCCACCTTTAATACCGGCGTGAAGTAAATGGCATAAAAAATTCTCCATATGTTGGCTGGTTTCTTTGGCCTGCTTTGCCCTGCTACATCAAAATTCACAACACTCGCCAGAGCAAGCCTTAACATACAGAACCGAGTTTTTTCATCCCTCAGTCTTTTAGAAAAAAAAGTTGCTAGGATCGTACACGACAAGTTACCGTTACATGTGAAAATGTGAGTACAGTACAGCACAGTGGACCCACATGTGCGGACTTGGCGCCATACCTTCACATCGTCATCCTCGTCTTCACCCTCCCATTTGTCCGTCCCCGCGCTGATGCCGGGGGCTGCAGGCTCAAAGTCGTCTGCGTCTGAAGATCAAACAGTTCTCTGTTAACGTTCTCATCAAGTTACGAGGAGAAGATCTAGTGAGATTTCACAGAAATAGGGCGAATATTTCAGAAACCGGAACTCCGACTTACCCCAGTCCGCCATGATGAAATCTGAATGCGGCACGATGACTGAAGCATGGTGGGAGATTTTTAGATCATTCCAACGCGGAAATGGGAAGAAATGTTTTATATTTGTCTTTTATCAGGCTTTGTTGGACAAACTCGTTACGTAAAAATACTTTTTTTCATCTATTCTAAATCTTTACCCATATTTGACGATTGGAGACAATGCTCGGCGTAGCAACAACTATTTTTGTCAAGGCACACCCCTTTTTTCTTTCCCTATTCCATTGTCCCAAAATGGCAGCCTCACTAGACAAACTGTTCTGTAGAGAGATTGAATTAGAGGATGAAAGTGTCCTCAAAGTGTACCAATGTGAAACAGGAGACGTGGGGTGTGTAGTTTGGGATGCAGCAATCGTCCTGGCAAAGTTCCTCGAGATTACTGCCAGAAGTTCAGCCAATAGCCAACAAAGACCAGGGACTTCAAATTTTTGCAGTGTCCCACTTCAGAACAAGACTGTGGTGGAACTGGGGGCAGGAACTGGAATTGTGGGCATCATGGCTGGAATATTAGGTGCAGATGTATGTATTACTGACCTACAAGAGTTTGTCCCCCTCATGGATCTCAACATCAAGGAAAATGCTGATAGAATCCAAGGTTTAGTCAAGGCTTGTACATTGAAGTGGGGAGAGGACATCATCTCATTCCTACCACATCCAGACTACATCATATTCTCAGACTGCATTTACTATGAAGAGTCTCTGGAGCCTCTTCTAGACACCGTTTCAGCCTTAGCGGGAAGCAACACAGTGGTGCTGTGGTCTTACGAAGAACGAACAACGGGGAACAAACCAGAGCTACAACGGAGGTTCATTGAAGCAGTCAGGAAAGACTTTACAGTTGAGGAAGTACCACAAGACAGTCTTCATCCTGTGTATAGAAGTGAAGATATACATGTGCTGCGAATGAAAAGGAAAAGTCAGAACAAGGATTTAATGGGCTAAAGACTAAAACATACAATGTACTACCATATTAAAAGCATGATGAACTGTGCTGCTCAGGAGACTGCCAGGCAATGGCATTAGCAGTTGTGTGATACTCATTCTAGTAGCTTAAATTGATACAATTTGATAAGTGATGATGTTAAAACGTTTGAAGTGCTTCCAACGCTCTGAACAAAGCCACTTGATTCACATGTTGGGTTCTGTGGTGACATCTGTGCCATATGATATCATGCACCTGTAATGTTAGATCTTGATAGAGAAATATTTCATGTCTCAAATGTTTTGTTTATTTAGAAATAAACATTTTGCAAACCGTTTTTTTCTCGGACTATTCTTCAACCTATGTTTTGTTATGATAGAAATTAACCATCAATTATGCAAAGTAGTTACTTGAAGATTTTCATTGGATACACCAGTATAAACTAGAAATATGTACAGGTTTGCCTTTAAGTGAAATTTGTGTAGGGGAAAAATAGCAAGTAGGTGACATAACGTTAATTCATAGGAGTGAGTATTACATGTACATGTACTATTGAATTTAGTAACATACAATGAGTGACTTCACTATTTGTCCCAACACGGTACTGAAGCGCCGACTAGTAGTCCATGCTGGTACTGCAGCCTAGAGCGGGAAGAAGACAACAACCTTAAAGACATGTGACTGTCAGATAATATATGGGCGACAGCAAGGTGTCAGAATCCCAAGATATTGGCTCACCTCATATCTCGTCCTAATAAAATAAGGTTTTGCCTTTCGCTGACCTGTAATATTATGGCCAATCAGCTGCAGTACACCCGCAAGGAGGCGTTATTAAATGAACAACATCATGGAGCCAGCATCGACCGAAACGTTTTCTCCACAGATCCACGTGCAAGGTTTCGTTGACGAAGCCATTAAGACTTTAGATGTCAGTGACTTGTACAGCAAAAGAGAAACTCTGAGGTCCGTCGCTTATGCAGAGGCCATGAATGTGCCCATAGAAACTGTAGACGAGCTGAAGTCGGTTTGCAGGTATGTGTTGAAGGGGGAGGGGGGCACTGACCCTAAAAGTCGGCATTTTTAGTTTGATAATCAACGTATAAACACACATAAAGCCAGATAGTGAGAGAGTTGTTAGGGGATGTGCTAGTACATGTACAAATGTTGAGCAAGTGTTGAATTTTTCCTGGGACGTATTTTCAAGCCAGCATATCTTTCTAATAGTTTTAAGTTATCATTCACATCTTGGTGTTAACGTTATGTCAAAACTTGATGTTGTGATTTCTTACTCTCTCATGAAATAACACTTACAGAGTAGAGTTCTTCAGGCACAGGTAGGAACTCCAGTTCCAGTTTAGACCGCTCTCTTAACGTTGAATATTCATATCTATATCTTGTGAACAATCGAATAAATTACTAGCAAATTAGCAATCAACATTAACATCAGATCGTTGATCAGCAACAACAAATAATTTGCCTTGTGGGCCTTGTGGCTGTTGTCAGTTTTGAACAATTTTACATTTTCAATTTTTTGTACCCTCTCAAATTGATTGTGATATTATCTTATCTTTCAGCATGCAGACACTGAAGGTAAGGTTTTTTAATTCACTGACTTGTTGTTTTATAAGTCTTTCATAAAGTTTCATTCAGTAAAATAATATGATTCATCACACATAATTTACTTGTCCCCTTTTCATTCATTTCTTTATTGCTTGTGTTAGTGTTGAATGACGTCTTTCATTCCATAATTTATATCCGTGCATATGCCACAGTGCATACATGATGGTGTCTTTTCCTTAGCCTGGTATCCAAAGCTACTAGTATTAATAGCATCATAGCTGCTGAGTCGCTTTGTCATCCTACGCTGAGACTGAGAACTTAAATACTCATCAGCTGTAATAGCTTTGAAGATACTGGGCTATCTTTTCACACTAGTAGTACTTTCCTACAGTGCCCCTCAGAGGACATCCACAAAGATGCAGCAGAGGTGCCGACAGGGACAGAGTTGGTCACTTTGGGGTGAGGCAAGAAAATATGAATTTTGATATATTGTACCAGATGACAGTTTCCTGTGGTTTCAATGCTCCATTTGTTTCCCAAGGCTTGAGTTTTATTGAACTTTAGAACATCCTTAATGAATTAAAAGGAAGTATCCATTCATTAATTCATCTGGGACAACAAATATTATCACTAAGAATATTTTTGTATCGAGAAGAAGACGTTACAGAAAACAAGTTTCTTCCAAACTTAAATTGTATACTCCTGAAATCTTGAAAGTTTGTGGTAGTTTTATTCTCAAAGTTTTTGATCTGTCCAGCACAAATGACCTTCTGTCGCACAATTAAATCCCCTTATTAAGTTACAGTTTTTATGGTTCTACGTTAGGTACAATCAGTTTGTGTCTTTTTTTCTACAGGTTAAGAAAGAGATACCTGGACTCCAAACCCAACATCAACAAAAACTGCAAGTTCACTGTGTTGTCCTGGAACCAGGTTAGTTAGTTAACTAGTTAGCAAGGATGTTATATGAATCATATAATGTCCTTGCTAGTTAGGTAACTTTTCCATGGCCCCTCCTTTAATGATTAAAAAGAATGATTTATCTTGGATTTCTTCCTTAGGCCAAAAATTTCCTATAGCTATCCCCTGACTGGACCCAATACTGGCCCCAATAGATATTGTACAGTCCCCACAGGCGTGTTTCTCCCTGTTGTCCCATAGGAACATGTGTATCAGGACGTGAAGCCGCCCCCTGAGAGGGAGGTGAAACCCCAGTGTGCCGTCCTGCAGGTCGCTGTGTTCCATCCCAGCAAGAGGAACAGGAGGAAGAGCAAAGGGGTTAGCTGAACCTGACACCCATTTCTCTTCAGTGACTCTGTATTTCTAATATGTAGATCCCATAGTCTGCCTACCTCAGTTAAAATTTAGAAATGCAGAATATAAACGTAAAAATGCAAATATTTCATGGACATGCAGTTGCTTTTACTGCTAATTGCCATTCTTTCAAGGGTTGATATTCTAATTGTAATTGCTCTTTATTGCTGTACTTACATAAACTTCATTTTCCAATCTTTCTGTAAACCTGCTTGTTTTACCTGATGAATCGAACATTGTGTTTCAGAAAAGAATGAGGCTTGCTCAGGAATACAGAGTTCTAGGATATCAGGTACAGGATCCTTTATCCTTCTGACTCTCTTAATTCAATTTCTTGGTTCTCTGCTTTTTATAGAAAAAATTAGATCAAGCATGTGAGATGGAAAAGAATCAAAACAATATATATCCTGATTCCCAATGTGCAAGAAATTTAGGTGCTGTAGGCATACAGAATTTTTCAATTTCCTCTATTTTTTGAATGGTAGGTCATGGAAAGAGTTTTTCTGAATGATTTTCCTGTGATCAACTTTTGCAGAAACTCACCGATCTGCGAGATGCCATCACATGTATAGCAGACCACACCATTGCTGGGGAATTCAGTGAGCGCCCCTGCAATGTTCCAGACATCAGGGCTAAGGTTGGATTCCTATTTGTATAAACTCTATCTACTAGTAATCATGTGAAACTCTACTCAAGCTACAAGCTCAATCATGAAAATCCTCTGTTCTCATCTTTCCAAGTTTTAGACAAAAAATCCCCCCTGCAGTTCCAGAACAAGCTTCTTTGCTACCCCGAAAGCTATCTGCAGGGCTCAAAATACTGGGTGCATGTGCACCCAAAATTGGAGCTGTGCACCCAATTATTTTCTGTGGGTGCACCCAAATATTTTCTTATGTTTATGTATGTAAAAATATCAAAGTATACTTAAAGTCTAGTATACATCATATTCTTGACATCTAAGTGTTAGAAAGACAATAAAAATGTCTGTCATGATACTTGTTTAAGAATTTGATAGCTTGTAACTAAGTTTTATTATTAGGTTTTTACTTCAATTTAAGTGGTGCACCCAAAAAGTTTTTGGTGCACCGAATTTTTTAAGCTGGGTGCACCAGTGCACCTAATCCCCAAAATGAATTTCGAGCCCTGTATCTGCCACCCCATGATGCATAATAGGCTCTTCTAGTTCTACTCAATGGCAATGGGTATTAAATCAGCACGTCATGATTTGTACTGATCACTTCATTATTAACTTCATCTCTGCTCACAGGATATCTACAAGTCAGCCTACTTCTTCATAGAGAATGTGTTCTACAATGACTTCAGATATGAAGACAACAGGGACCTTAGTAGGTATGTTTGGATGGATTCTCACGAAAATATGGATTGATGTTTATTCCATAGCAACCTGCTGCACCTATGCAGCCAATCAGAGAATCAGCTTTATACCTAAAGAAAACATTTAGATGTTTAACTGATTGACTTATAGCTGGTTAGACATAAAGACGACAAACACAAAATGTCACAACAAAACCTCAGCCTGATTTAGCAAAGCCTCCCCAAGGTGTAGGCTGCTGGCAAGGCTCTGCATGGGTGAATGTACTTAGGCACCTTGATACCAAACAACGGCTTCTTGCCTTTCTCTCCAGAAATGTTCGTGAATGGGAACAGAACAAACATGAAGGGAAGGGGTCGTACACAACCCAGCATATGGAGGATGTGAAGTTCAACGACCTCCACATCAGACTGGGGTACCCGTACCTGTACTGCCACCAGGGGGACTGTGAACATCTCATCATATTTAAGGACCTCAGGTGAGGAGGGACTGATAAGTCTGGTTTCCACTACAGTACCTGGAGAGATGTTTTGCAGAATGTGTGCCTAAAATGTACGTTCATTTGTTCAGACCCCTGTGCTGTAGTGCCTTGTGGCACATAGGGCAGCAAGGTTGAGACCTTTACCTTCACCTACAAGCTTGGAAACAGTCATGTCCCTGTCAAAGGTACAAAGTTGTTTTTTTCTTGCTCCAGGATGTTCCATGCAGATGACTGTCGAGATGAGGGCCTGTACCCCCTGATGGTGAACAGGTACCGCTTCAGGAGACAGATGTGCCGAGTCTGCGCCACCTTCACAGCCAAGTACGTACCTTGTGGTGGTCTGTTTGTATATCCAGTTTTAAGATTTATAATTTTTTTTTTTTTTGGAATGTACCTGGTCTTGGTCTCACACCTATGTTCTTGTTCCTCAGATGGGTGACCTATGATGACCAGTTGGCAGAGGAGAGCCCCTGCTTTTTCTGTGATCTTTGCTTCAAAGCCCTGCACTACAGCAAGGACCAAACCAAACTGGCAGAGTTTGAAGCCTATCCATATGTAGACATGGGAATATTCAATCTAGCCATTGTTTAGTAAAAGCAGCTATATACACAATAGTGTGATGCTGTCACTGTTAAAGTTAATAAAAGTTGTTTCAATATTACAGAATACTTTTTTATTCCCTGATCTTGCTTCCTCCTTTTTTATCAGAATAACTTACACACTTGAATATGTTTTGTTAAAAAACTCAAAGAATTAAATAGAAGATTTAACTCATTCAAAAGCCATACAATACCATAGAAACAAAAATTTACCCTACATTGTACTGTGTATGAAACAGTCAGTACAGTAGTACTGATAGTAGATTGCCCCTTCCACATTTAATGTTACATGTACAGTACATTTGCCATATAAAAAACAACTTAAGTTGACACATAATCAGCTTTATTTCCATTGGCACATACATGGGAGACTATCTACAAACTTTGATGGCTTTGATTCATCAGAAAGTCTACTTGTTAGCATGAACCAATCTCCAAGCAGATGTTGGAAGAACATGTATTTTCTGATTGCTGGTCTTCTCTGAAAGACGAGGCTGCCATGATTTTTACCCCAACATTTACTCAGAAATTAAACTTTCAATAAATAGTTTGTGAAAAGCTTGGACATCTATTATTTGTAGCATCATTATACAGGTGCAACAATTAAATCAGCAGTGTGTTCTGCTCACTTAGACCCTTGTGTGACATGCGAGGGTAGTCTCAGAGTCACAGCATTTTTAGTTGGCCCTCCTGGGCATCTCTTCAGCCCCAGTTCATCCCAGTGATCATCCTCTATATCATAACACTGGGTAAACTTCTTACACACAAAGTAGATACAGTCGTTACACACCGTAGCAAACTTGTTCAGGTACTCTAGCTTGTTAGTTGGCCGAATGTGAAACCATTGCCCAGAAGAGATGACGAAACAGTCCACCTCGCTGCGATACCCACCCATGACATATATGACACCACGAGCGGACACCATCCCGTGATCGGAGCGTCGTGTTGGCAGTAGTGTCACGAATTCCCACTCGTCGGCGACTGGGGAGTAACTGAGCATCTGGTCAGTGTAATGTGGGAACCCACCGCTGATATAAATAGCTCCCACACATGTGGTAACAGCATGGCGTCGCGACCCTTTAGGCAGTGGTGTTGTATATACCCACTCATCAGCAACAGGGTTGTACTTTTCCACCGATGGTAGGGCGGAGAAATAGTGTTGTCGTCCACCTATGGCATACAGGTGGTCATCTAATGCTACCAGTCCAAAATCTGCCCGGCCCTGCAACATAGGTGCTATTTCTGTCCAAGTGTTGGTCATGGGATTGTAGCGGAAGTTCTTTCTCTGCAGATCCCTACACTTGAAGTCCACAAAGCCGCCCACAACATACAGGTAGTTGTCCATGACGGTCACTCCACAAGAGACGGAGCTCCCCCTGTCAGGAAGTGACGTGAATGACACCCACTTGTCTTCATTCTCACTGTAGTAGTGGACAGGTCGAGTTTTGCTTGCGTTCTCTTCGTGTGCTCCCAACACGACAACAGAGCACCTCTGCTTGTGTCTCAGCTCCCAGATGTAGTTCTTCTGCTCTTTGCTCAGTCTGTGAAAAGATTCTTCTGTCATGACTTCTGCTAGATTATCACTCAGGTAACCATAAAGGACGTCCTGGACATTCGTTATGGCATACGCCTGTGCTGTGGACAAAATTGTGTGCCAGTTTTTGCCGTTGATGTTTTCCCTGATGAACTTTTCTGGAAGAACTATCTGAAGAAAGCTCACAGTGTCCAACGTCTCGAGAAAGCTGTCCTGTGGTATTTGGAGAATATCCGTGTGCATGTAGTCAAGAAGGGGTTTGAAGACATTCGGGGGTATAGACTGCAGTGTAACAACATCTTCAGTACTTTCCTTCATTCCAGAGGAAAACATGGCTCGAAAGTAGTCACTCTTTTCCTGGAGAACTGCTTTGTTGGCAGGGAAGTTTTGCCCGTCGATGCAGATGTGGACATCACAGGTTTGTGCATAGTTACACCCCTGCTGACGGGCACCATTGACTTCTGCTGTATCCAAGGCAGCCATTAGTTACTGTATATCTTGGTAGGAACACAAACAAAACTCTATTTAGGCGTGAGTTTTACAACAAAACTCAGCTCAGCGAGGTAAATATTTTTGTCACCCTTGTGATGAGGGAGGGGGGCCGAACTATTAGTGCGCGCCAGGCTCAAACCATGGTAATTCACATACTTTCACGTTCTGCTGCATAGTGGCGTGATTTGTGCAACACCAGAAACGTCCTGATTATGAATACTTGCCTTCCAAATTGAAACCATTGGCAAGGCTTTCGCAGCTTGTCACTCCGGCGCGACTGCAACTTCCATGATCGTCGGGCGGGCCGATCATTGCATCATAGCGAGGCCCCCTTGGCAGCTGTAGTGGTGGCCAGTGCCGTATACTGAGATGCCTGACTAGCCATTGTCATGACACCATTGAAGAGGTTTATGTTTTCGGTGCGGTTTGTGTGTGTGTCTGTGTGTTGCCAGTACTCGAGAAGTGGTAGGTAGTTCCTTGGTTTGTGCAAGCTTACAGTGCCAGTGCTTCACGAACCTCTTTGGTTTGTGGGTAAACGAGGGTGGGCATCCTAGCAGGTACTGCAGCAGAACTTTCAGTTGATATCTGTGCTAGACATGCTATGGTCGTGATTTTTGTTAGATAGCTTTTGGGACAGGCAAGTTGTGTAGGATTGTGGCTCTAGTGGCTTTTTTTGGGAACTGCAGTGTGCATTTTTGTTGAAATAAATTATTGTTTAACCTGATACTACTACTGTTAACGTTACTACTACTACTAGATACCTTAGTAATGTTATATATAACTCAAAGTTACTAGTATATTATGCAAATTGGCACCTTATTTATATACACTGTAATTAGTGAGGATATTTCATAATTAGGATGTATTCCATGCTGCCACAAGTCATGTCAGGGTGCTAGCCTTGAATCCAGGCAAGTGACAGTGGGCCATTGCATAACAGTTGCCTGGTTTCATTATTGCAGTATTCTATCTATGTGGTGTATTAGTTGTGAAAGGGCTTCACACAGCTCCATTGTTGCAAATGATGACTTTATTTGCATAAAATGATAAAATGCTACAGTATAATACATTACGCAATGGCATGTTGACGATAGACAGATAGTACATCTACATCTGTAAAGAGTTTTGCTATAGAAAATACATGGGCGATATGATTCCCTGTTTAGATTTTTTTCATTAATTTCCTTAGATTAAAATAAGTTAACTTTGTACATATGATCTATGAACCAAATGACCTTATTGTCTGGAAATTGTCTTCCTACATACAAATGTATAGAGCAATTTGTGGAAAATTGTGGGTAATATGTCCAAAGGTGATGGCCCTGAGGCATCATCAACAAAATAGATATGATTATGAACATTGTTACCAAATGGTCCTAACTACAACTGTAAGGGCTTTCATTTTTTTTTACTTGTTGCCCTGCATTCTGCTGCACATGCATACTTGCAATCTTGAACTTACTTATTCCAATTTTCAAGTCAAAACCATTATTCCTACTTAATCAACAGTCCTTCTACTTAAGTTAAGTAAACAGTTGGTCAGAGTCAGACAGAGTTGAGAAGTCACCAAAGTCTGCTACAGTGAGAGAACAACCATGGCAAAGAGATGGGCATAGATCTTGGCCAGTTACCACACCTCCATCACTTTCATCATCTGCTGCAAGTGATGTCTTATATACACTAGACTGTAACAGTCCCTGTTGTCCAGTGTCTAAGGGTGCTTTGCACATGGCACATCTCTTGTATCCTTCAGGTCTGTTCTCTGTATCCGACACACAAAGTTTGGCACCTGTTCTGAACACAGTACTAACAGTGGAGGGAAAGTTCACTTGTAACCCGCTGATGAAGGCTTCTGTCAGATGCCCGATGCTCGCTTTTTCTGCCACTCTTGTCGTCAGCGTAGGGAGAAAAGCAGACTCCACCTGGCATATGGTGTTGTACATGGAAATCTCCTTAGCAATGAAGTCCCTCATTGGTCGAACAATGACGACGTCTCCATGCCTGTCGTCAGCGAATCCTGTGTTCAGCGGGAGAGCTGCTCCTCTACCTTGTGCAATGTCGGCCATGATGCGCACTGACAGTCTGGTGCCACTGTCGCCAACCATGACTTTCGTGTAACCGTGCGTCCGGGCCACTCTGACCAGGAGTTTAGAACGAAGTATCTGCAGTAAATCTTCCTTGGCTGTCAGAGACTTGGCCTCCTCAAAAAGTCTCTTTAACCTGTCTGCACTTGTGTCATCAGTGGAGAGTGACTTCACCTGCCTTTCTACATCTTCAGTTGTAGCTGGTGATGTTCCTGCACAGTTTGACACTGGTAAATCTGCCTCTGTCGCCTGCACAGTCGTGATATCCTCCAACATTACATGGTGGACTGGGAAACCACTTTCCCCTGCTATCTTAGAAATTGTTTGCACAGATCTTTGTCGCTGATCCACATCAAACCCTTGGATAATAGAGCCTTCATCTATGAAGACTACACCCGGTTCGATGCGGAGCCGCTTCTTTTGAGTTCCCTCCTCCATGCCCCGTTTGACCAGATGAAGGAGGGCAGCAGAGGACGGCCCTCCAGAGAAAGCCAACAAAACCTTCTCTCCTGGCTGAACCACTCTCGACTTTCCAAGCCCAGAGCGGAACTTGTGTGTGAAGTAGTTGAGAAAACACTCCCTACAGAAAGCCGCGCTCGTCTGCACAACAAGCACGGCGTCTTTCCCACACCGCACACAGTTCTTCTTCTTCGCTGCGGGCGGCCTCTGAGGTAGCGTCTCCATGTCGTCAAGTTGCCCTCCGCATTCCATCGCAAAGCCAAGTCCCTAATATACAAGCTAAAGAACAATACGTTTCAAATGACGACTGGCTGTCCTCTCCAGGTGTGAAGAAAAGCTACAGTATTTTCCCCACTTGAGAAACAGTTTTAAACCCGAAAGTTTGAGGGTCGTGCATGCACATGTTAGCATACATCCGCCATGATGATGACGTGTGGTGATGTAATAAAGGTCAGAGGTCGAGAGTAAACGCATGAGAGGGTATGTAACGCACTTGGCGAGCCAAAGGAGTGTTTTGCATCCTTACTGCGGCCTTGCTGCTTCTGAATTCTCAACGACAGACTGTCACCTGTCTAAGGTAAGTTCCCCAGGATCACAGTGATGCGATGTGGCCACAAGTTGATTATTCAAGGGACAAAATTAAATTTTGCCCCACATATTAAACTACAAGTACAATCCCATGCATGTCCTGTTTTCTACATGTGGGAGGGGCTTACTAGTACATGACATTGTAAAATATACTCAGTCGGAATGACCATGACCATGACCACAACAGCTGTGCCGTTGAGAAAAGGGCCCCAGCATCCTGTTCCGGATTTTATGGCGATAATATTTCTTTGCCAAAAAACAATTGCCATCATTTTACACTATTTGTCACGATTCGTCGTGTACTAGTATATGTCACCATTACTGCATTAGTAGGCATTACTGTTCAACAATGTAGTAAACATTAATATCTAGGACAATATTTTCAGATTGGTGCCAAATCTTTCCATATGTATTTTTCACAAGCGCACCAGTTGAAGACAGAAGAAGACCATGGCCGGTGAAGAGGAATCAGGAAACCAAGCCGGGAGCACCCAGCCGTATTCCCGCTGGCAGTCGGACTTGGACAGTGTCAGTGTCAACACCGAGGGGCAGGCACCACGTGTTGTAGGGGGGGAGGGCAGCTGGCAGACGGGGGTGAAAGGAATCGTCATCAAAATCCTCATCATCATCCTTATCTTTATGTTCGGTCTCGTCATCGGCTACATCATACGGAGAGAGGTCCATAAGAAGATATCCTCTTCCAGCGGTGGAATGTTGCAGGACTATGATGAAAAGATTGCACAACAGCTGCTTCAAGAGGTGAGTGTGGAGGAGCTGGAAGAACAGCTGAGACATTTCTCCACAGCGCCGCACCTGGCAGGGATGCAGGAAGTAGGGATCATGGCTGAAGAAATCACCAGTCTGTGGCAGAGCTGGGGGCTGAACACAACAGTCAGGTCTTACTACGTACTCCTGTCCTACCCCGATTCAACAAACCTGAACAAAGTGTTCCTGATGAGCGGTGACAGTGTGACAGAGACGATAACCCTTGATGACGCCCAGTCTCCCCGCGATAGCACCGTCCCGCCCTACGCTGCATACAGTAAGAGTGGGACTGTGACGGGAAAACTTGTCTACGTGAACTTTGGGCGTGGAGAGGACTTTCATTTCCTGGAAAGTCAAGGGGTCAACTTGACTGGAAAGATAGCGATTGCTCGCCTGGGGCAGGTGTATGTCGGGGATAAAGTCAGGCATGCTGAGATGGCAGGTGCAGCCGCTCTCTTGCTGTATCCTGATCCAGCACAGTACCAACCGGCGGGAGCGGACAGGGGATGGACGCTACCGGAAGACGGCATATTCCGAGGTGACGTGCGCATCACCTATGGTGACCCTCTGACCCCAGGGTATCCTGCTCTGGAAGGGATGTTCCGTTTAAATGAGAGTGAAGCTGACCTGCCTGGCATTCTTGTTCAGCCAATCAGCATAGCTGATGCAAGGAAAGTCTTGGGAGTCTTGGATGGAACTACTGCCCCACCTGATTGGCAGGGAATGACACAACAGATAGACCTGAGGGATGGGAACAACAAACAAATAAGAGTGCAGGTCAATAACAAACAATCAATTAAGCAGATAAAGAATGTAATTGCATCCATTCCAGGAGCTGTTGAGCCGGACAGATACGTTGTCGTCGGCAACCATCGTGACGCCTGGACCTACGGAGGTGTGGAACCAAGCACAGGTACCGCCTGCCTCATGGAGCTGATGCGTACGGTTGGACTGTTACTGAAGAAAAACTGGCGCCCAAGGAGAAGTATCATATTTGCCAGCTGGGATGGAGGAGAATTCGGACAGATTGGGTCCACAGAGTGGGTGGAGGAGAATATCAAAGAGATGGGAGAGAAAGCTGTGGCCTATCTCAACTTGGATGGAGCTGTGATCGGGAACTACTCCTTCTATGCAGAAGCTAGCCCACTTCTGCAGAAGGTTGTGCAAGATGCTAGCAAGACTGTTAGGGATCCTCATGGGGTCTTCAGTGTGTACAATGAATGGGCCGAAAAATTTCCAGTAGGACCTAAGACACAGTCCCCAAAAGTTGACCTCCTTGGAGCTGGCAGCGACTACGCTGCATTCCTACTCCAGGCAGGGGTGCCATCTCTGGACCTTCAGTATACTTTGGACCCTGGCTTTAACGTGTCCTTCTACCCAGTGTATCACACAGTGTACGACACCTTTTACTATGTGAAAAACTTCATTGATCCTGACCTGTCTTACCACAGGGCAGTAACCCAAGTTCTTGGAAACACATTGCTGAGGCTGTCTGATTCTACCCTCCTGCCGTTTAGTCTAGCTGGGTATGCCAAGATGATTGAAGACTTCATCAATGCAGCAGAGGCTTCCTACAAAAACAGCTTTAAACAGCAGGGGCTGGAATTACAGTTCAGCAAGGTAAAGGTTGTTGCTGCGGAGTTTGCGTTGGCAGCCGCCTTGGTGGAAGAAAATGCTGGAAAAACAGATCTCAGCAACCCCCTGGGAGTTCGACGAGTCAATGATAAGATGATGCAAGTGGACCGCTTGTTCTTGACGCCCGGCGGTGTCCTCGGAAAACCACTCTACAAACACCTGCTGTTGTCGCCCAGCAAGAACGACTGCCTGCAGCTTGAGGAGGGAGTCTGCCAGTACAGGGGGAAAACCTTCCCCGGACTGTTCGGTGCAATGAGGGAGGTGCAGTCCACAGGGAAGTGGGCTGATGTGGAGAAGCAGCTGTCAATCATCAGTATAGCTATCCAATCAGCAACTGAATTTTTGAAAAAATGATATGATAATTGAAAAAAGGAGACAGAAAGCTCTTTTGTTATCATCAAGGAGGTTGAAAAAAGACCTCCTTGTTATCATTTATAAATCTTTGATTTACTCATTACTGTATAAATTTTTGTTTTACTGTGTTCTCCTGACAGTTAAGACTTTTATTTCACTTTCAGGTGACAATAGTTTCAATTCTTAACGAAGTGAATGTTCCTTATGACTAGCTTTTGGATTATTTTTGTGTGCAATGATTGCAGCTGTAGCATGTAAATTTACCAGTGAATCCATCTTTCAGCATGAGGAATTGGTGTAAAGAATTTGTGACTCAACATTCAGTGTATATTGTTCAGGCAGCTCATTAGTTAGGCCTACCTTGTCGTGCATAATAGGCTAATACTGGTAGACAGGGAATTCTTAGTCATGTGTGATGTTTCTTTCTCAGTGTGCTTTAACCATATCATGTGCCTTTAGAGCACAATTAGGAGCTGATTGTATTGTTTGAGATGCAATATGAAAAATGGTTTTATTTATCTCAGTTAGTTATATGCAGGATTGTTATATGCTTGACTCTAAAACGGTATTTATTATGTTCTAGTTTATTGTCAGATTGACTGAAAGCCTGCAGCAAGACAATGTTGGAAGGATGGTGTCATCCTTAAATTTGTGTTCTATTGTAGAAAAGGTTGAAGTGTCAATGTACAACACACAAAATCTGGAAAGTTTGTGTCTTTGGATGCATATTTTTATGTTATGAGTTTATTTTTTGTAGCTATATTTATTGATATGTGCAATGCTTAGCACTTGGTTTCTTAGGTATCCAGTATGAACAATACCAAGTATACTGTGTGGAGAGCTGCCTTTTTGTGTGAGATAAACTTGTGCATTAAAGGTGTGGCATGACGGCTTATTAACAGGTGGTTTATGTTGTTATCACTTGACGCTCATCAGTAGCCTTCTTTGCACTGGCTTCGAGCGGGGATGGCTTTTATTTTAGGGGGGGGGGGGGCTGGTTTGCAATTTTCAACGTTGATTAAGGTTCTCTAACACATGTACCAGCAAAAGGGAGCTTGCAATAGAAAGTTGTTTCACTCTGCCTTACTCCCTAAGGGCCCTTCCACAGCAAACTCCTCTTGATTTCACTACTAAAAGATCACAAGGCACAGCATTATTTAAATGTCTTCATCAGAAGGCATCTTTGTTTACAAGGATCGCAAGAAGATTTCACAAATCAAGTCACAGTATTGCATAGATCAATAATTGATAGATTACATCTGTACAGTTGATGGATGGACAATGGAATCATATTCTGCAAGAACAACATAAATATGATGAAAGGTAAAACACAAAGAGTGCTTTCACACATGGCCACACTTGTTACAATAAATACTAGGAGTGCTGTTAATATTTTCAGACGGTAAAGATTTGTGACATGGGCCTTAACAATTTTGGCACAATCTACCTGATTGTAACACTACATGTACATCTGTGCTCTTTGGACGGGTTTTTCACCAGAATTCTGTATATTAGCCACTAAAACAAGTTGCCTTCACAACAGTTCTTCACCACAAACACAGGAATCCACAATCAGAATCATTTCTGCTGGTTAGCACGGGTGACTCCTACAGAACAGGCCTGGACAGTTGTATGGGAGCCAGTTCGGCCACCTTGACCGGTACCTGAGTCATCATGCCTATCTCCAGAGCCTGCTCCCTCCTCTCCTGCTGGAGCCAATACAACATCTCCGTTCGGTCCCATTTCATCTTGTCCATATATGGTCGTCCCTGCAGGGATAAAGATATTTTACTCTCAGAGTCAGAAGCATTACAGGAAATAACAATTCAGTTTGTTGGCTGATGTAAAAAGTGCAATACTAAACTCGTCTGATAGTAAACGATCAGCATGAAAACAAAGTCTGAGAGTAAAATCTATGTATTGCTAAACCCAGTGTGATAGAGTGAATATAATCCAATGTCTTTACCTTGTGCTCTTTTTAGAAAGGCACGTTTGTGAAGGTCAGAATTTTATAAAGCTTTACAACAGAGATTTGTACCTGAAATGAAATGCTATCCTGGAAATTTGTGGCCACTTTCTTCACAGCATCACCAGCCTTCTTGTCCAGGACATCAAGACGCTGTGGACAAAGGGAAAATTATTAGTATAGGATAAGATGTCAGTGTTCGGAGAAAAATGAAATAAAAGATGATTGATGTAGTGTATTTCCTATTTTGTTGATACAAAGCCATACAAAAGTGAATTCCAATGTTAAATCTAGACCAGCAAATCATAGTGGTGTTGAGTAAATTCCTGATTCAGAACTCATCTTCAGAAGATTCCTTAAATGTCATATAATATGATAGTTGTAAGAAAGAAGGACAACAAAAGAAAACATGCACAACTGTTAACCTGAAGAAAAACGTGGCAACATATTTTATATGTAAAGAAAGTCTCCTGTAAAAGCATCCTTCCTTGTCTATCATAGACTCTTACCCTTAGAAGCTCTGTTCGTTGTTTGGACTCTTCCATTCTGGCCACAGATGAACCTCTGTACCCTTTAAGTAGAAGAAATATTTCATTAGAAAAAAAAAGGTACTGGACCATGTAAAGAATCAAAAGTTGTGCCAAGGTTCCCCTATGAAGTATAAATTCAAAGATATAGTTTTACATGGAGGTCTTCATAATGATTCTAACCAAGAACGTTATATATCAAAGTACAGCTTGCCACTGTGCAGCACCTGTACATTAGAGTCCAAAACATACTTCCTGGGTGCCAAAAGACATGATGAACTATAAAAATCTAAGCCACAAAGACCTAGTACCTCGTTCAAAAAACCTGTTGGGATCAGACGCCTGCCGTTCAAACCTCTCCAGATGGGACAGTGCTGCCTCTCGCTGTAAGATCAGACATGTGGCCTTCTCCCATGCCTTGATGGACTGAAATCAAAAGCATCAAATTTATTAACCTGTCTCATTCAATTCATGCTGATAAGAGTAGAGGAATGTGCATAGATAGCCTGTGATCATGATCAAGTCTGTGTAGGAAATCAAAGAAAAATGTACATTTTGGGCTGTGCCTAACACAGCTTTCTTTGAGTCTGAATGAGGAGCGAAGGATACATTTTCCAAATTTTTATGAGGACCAATCACAGGGTAAATCTATGAAAGATAAACACATGTTATTGGCCCAATGTCAACTCATCCCCTACCTCAGGAAGCTTGACGATGTAAGCATCTGAGCTGTACTTGATGGCCATGTCCAGCTTCTGTCCGTCCGGCATCTGTAGGTCTGACCACACCTTCTCCAGCCTCTCCTGGGCGGTCAGCTCCACCGGCTTCTGTACAGGTACAGCAGGAACTTTTGTCACGTGTGTGTATCTCAAAGTTTGAAAAGTCACCAAAATAATGATCAGAGGCCAATGGTTACATCCACGCCACTCCAGTCTAGCCCCCGTTCCCATTAAAACATTTTGCCCTTTAGCCCATATTCAGATAAATGGCATAATAAGGGTTGAAATTTCAAACCCTGTTACCATGCTCTTATGAAGACAATGTGACTCGTAGCTAATTACAACTCTCGCCTATAATTTAGGGGAATATCCATATGCAAATCATTTGTCTATTATTAGATAGACTCTGACTGTGCTGCAGGGAAACAATCAAAGGAATAAACAGAGCTAGAGTAGGATGATTACTAGAAAGATGTTGATACGGATTTCCCTGACACCACTCACCTCTGGCTCTTTGTCCTCCCCTTCCCCTGACTTCTTACTAGTTCCTGCTGTGGTTGTCCTGGACCCAGAGCCTTTCTGGGAGGGGACGCCCAGAGACGAAGGTGACCGAGCAGAAGTCAGGTGGGAGGAGGACCGTCCTGGGGACAGTCCCGACGGGGAAGCCTGCAGCCTGTCTGCTCGTGGAGTCTCTTCTAAACTGGATGGGTACCCTTCGTCATCTGTCACAAACAATAATAACAACTTTACTGCAACATTCATGCCAAAAGGCTACTTGCAACTCAGTCTGACAGAATGCCCTTACAGGCTCATATATCTCCTTTGAGAAGCAATGTGAATAATTTTGTTTATAGTAAATCACTGATTGTTGGTGTGTACCTGTAGCTACTAGATCAAGGTCAAGATGACCTGTACCTAGCCTGTCTGGGCACAAAGCTACAATAAGGGTCTTTGGCCAAAGCAATGTCACAAGATTTGGATTTGGCAAACCCAGTGTACATACCTTCCACTAACGGGTCTCTACCCAGCCCACCTAGCAGCACACTGTTGACATTCCACATGCCTGACACAAACTCTGACTTCTTTTGACGAAGTTCCTCGATCTTCTGTTCCTTTTCACTGGGAGGACAAGGTAGGGCAGTTAGGTATGGAGGGTAAGAAATGTGCCAATACTTTGTGTGAGAGTCTCTCTAGCTTCATCTGCTAGACTTCTAAACAACACTACATGACCAACACAGTTAGTGTTACCCTGATAGTCAGGGCTTACCAGGCAGCTAGCTGCCTAGTGTCCACATGTATTGCTCCTGTTGCAATTTGAATAAAGCAAAAGTCAAGGACACTAAATAGTCTCCTTTTGAGAGCGGGACAGCCTTAAAACTTTTACCAAAGCTCAAATCTGGAAAAGGTGTACTGGGTTCAGAAACATAGCAACACTCCAAACATTGCAATGTTATAAATTTAGATGTTGAAACCAGGCTATAACACAGTAGTAGAAATGTAATACACATTTGGAAAGACATATTTATAATGGCAAGAAATCATAATGGAGAGGTACACTGTACAAAAATGCACAAAAAAAACACAGTGACTGCAAAAGAAAGGATTCACAGTACTGTAATGGAAGCTACTGTAACAGTAACTGATACTTACAGTGCCTGCTGCTGCCTCTTGCTGGTGAGACGTTTCCCCTGCTCCGTCTCCTCCTCATCCTCACTTTCCTCACTGTCGTAGAAATGGAACACCACGCCCATGAAGTCTGACTCCTGGAACAGACAGGATTTGCATCACAATGAGCTGATATTAAAAGTCAACAATAAAGCATCCAGATGTATAATGGGGCTTAGATGTACATTGCTATTTTAAAAGCATTTAACTTTGAGCTTTTGAAATATGCATCTGTAGAACCTTGTATGAATCCACCATTTTTCCTAATGTGGCATATTGCTCTTGCCCCTTTTGGGAGTTTTTGGATTAAGCTAGTTCTTACTTGTGTGGACAGGTACTTGAGATAGTCGTCAGTGTTGATGGTGGATTTCCACCAGGCCAGCCAGGAGGCATATGCCCGGGACGACTTCTGGTCACTCGTGTGCTGGGAGGGCGGCAGGCTGGCAAAAATGGTCTCCATGTCCTTGTCCTGTGGAAAGAAGGTGGTGAGTCGAGTGCTATAGATTTAAGTCTTGAATTACTATGTTCCAGTGGCTTTAGTGTAGCTAGTTGACAAAGTTTGATAAATCAAAATGCAAATTCCTCATTCTAAGTTTCTAAGGAAATACCTTATGTAGAGTTTTCTCAGTGTATTGCTAGGTGGTGCATGCCACATTAGAGTGTCTGGTGTTAACACTCTACATAAAGTCGACTGTTGTCATGTGAGTTCATTACCACAATAGAAGTCACAAAAAGTGTGAGGCCTAACCTACCATGACAGGTCCTGGTTTTGCTGCTGTGCCAGGTGCCTGTATAACAGGACTGCTCAGTAAAAAGGAGACAAAGTTGCATTAGTACAGCATCTTCTATCATTACACATCTTTCAGAATCCCCTAGTGCTTTAGTATAATCCTTAACATGCCTCCACAACAAAGTAAAAGATAACTTGAGGTAAGCAGATCAATGGACAACCAAAAAGCATTATACTTGAGACAAGGAACAATGATCATATAATAACTTTTTACCTGTCAACAGTGCCATGCGATTGGACACAGTACACAAGGTCACCCATATTCTTCCCAATAAGTGTGTTGCATTTCTAAAGGACCAGCTAAGTACATGAGGTAAACTATTCATAGGGAAGGACACAAATTATGTAAGTTCAAATTCGTACTACTAGTTACTTAAACTAGATGCTAACTCCTCTTACTACCTTACCCAGCATCACTGCTTTGCCTGAAGGACTGTCTAGCAACCTCCAGATCCTGATGTTTTCCTACGCTCTTTATCAGATCCTGATGTTTTCCTACGCTCTTTATCAGATCCTGATGTTTTCCTACGCTCTTTGTCAGATCCTGATGTTTTCCTACGCTCTTTGTCAGATCCTGAGGTTTCCCTAAGCTCTTTGCCAGATCCTGTGGTTGCTCTAAGCTCTTTGTCTGATCCTGTGGTTGCTCTAAGCTCTTTGTCAGATCCCAAGGTTTCCCTAAGGTCTTTGTAAGGTCTTGAGGTTTCCCTAAGAATTTTACCAGATTCTGAGGCTTCCCAAAGCTCTTTTTCCCACCCATGGCCAGCTTAACTTTAGCTAATAGCCTGCCTCTCTGCAACGCCCTTCTAACTATTCTTTTGCGGCGATTGATTTTCTTCTGCTTTATCCTTTGCTGCTCTTTCCCCCATAACACAACTTTCTGAGCAAACACAGCACTGGAAGAGAAAATGTGCAAATAGAGAAAACATTTGAACTCAAAATCTTATGGAGGTCAAAAGCAAAAAGGAGTTCTTAAAATCATTTGAAGAATGTAGAAAATGCATGACAATGCAAAACCAAGCAAGATCAAGATCAACTTGAAGATAAAAGGGAACTTTGAGAAAATATAGAACAAAGATGGGATTCTTGGACCTTGACATCTCACAACAGTGATGTGCTGTGATGGGATGCTCAGTGAAAGGAGTTAGATGGAAATAAAAGCTATGCCTACCTCTTGGACCAGTCTCTCATCTCCCCCTCGCCCCAGGGGGCCTTCTTCCCCACCTGCAGGCTGGGGTTGATGATGCGGTCCTTCTTACGCTTGGACAGGGTCGACGACGCCACGGCTTTGGATACGTCCACGTTGGTGGAATGCTTCTCCACAATGTCATCCTGAAATGACAAGACAGATTGAGCATAACCCTAGACCCTTAGAAAATTTACAGGTCAAGGTCAATGAAACCTCAATGGCCTCTGTAGTAATTCTGAGCATGTCTTTATGACTCACTTATAGCTTTTTCCAGTTGTTTTTCAAAAACATGACGTCCAAGCCACGCTTGTAGAGTACCCTTTTCAACAGATTTATTCTAGCCATAGCACTTACATTCATGTATATGAAAAGGAATAAACTCTACACAAAGAATGTCATCAAATGGCCAAGTCTCTAGGCTGAGGATACTAATTCAAGAGGTCACAGGATTGATTCCTGGCACACCTGGGAAAGTCCTTGGGAAAGACACTTGTTGGAGAAGTAAAGGGTTTCTGCAAGTGTTAGAACTACTGTCAGTAATCAAGACATCAAACCTGATCGAACAGCACATGGTCCGAGGGCACAGTCCTCATGATCTCCTGGTACACATCGTTGATCTCCTTGTGCAGAAACAAGTTCCTGTCCAGGTGTTTGATGTCAGAGGGGGTAATGTGCCCAAGAAGGTCATTGTAAAGAGTCGCTGACCGCTGAATGGTGAGGGACGACAGGCTGACCCTCTCACTGACCCTGACGTCACTGGTCCTCACCACCATCTGGAGAAATATTGTCATTACACATAGTTAGGATTGTTACAGATCGGCCATAACATTCATTGTAATTCAGACAAGCAAAACAGCAAGGAAGATATGCTGGTATGTACATGTACAAAGCACCAGAAAAGTATAGCTTAAAATTTAATCTACTACCATTCCAACAGCTGGTCACCTTGACGATAACTTGTATTACAGGAAAATTATGTCCCTCGGTCTGTATTACATTCTGGTAAGTACCATTGACCCAATCCTCAAGTGCATGAATATTGTACTCAACAGTACTAAGGCTTTGTCATAGTATATCCGAACCCATTCTGATTGGCCCATTGAAGCTTGTATCCGGCCCTTTTTCATAATGCAGAAATCTGCTGCAAGATGTTATTCTGGGTCAACAATGACTGAAAAATTGTCATTCTCAGTCAATGGTGAAAGCTGAATGGATGCTATCTGAAATTGTTTATTCTTTGGAGGACCTATCAAGTTACTTGACTAATTTTACATTACAATATGTTCTATTGGATGTCTAAACTTCAACTAATCTCTGTAGATTGAACGACTGCCCCAGCTATACCTTCAGCTCGTCTTAATTCTATTTTCATTTTAACTTGACTACCGACCTTCTTTGATATCTTGGTAGATACCACTGCAGGCTGGGGGTGTGTGGGCTGTGCCAGGGGAATGTTTTCCTCCTCCCTCTGCCTGGCCTCCTTCTCCTCCAGCTCCTGGAGCCTGGCCTGGAGCGCCTGCTGTTTCTCCTCAGACTCCTCACCTGTTGTGGTGGCCTGATGCAGGAAGAGAAAATGAAATACAGAAAGAATGAATGAACGTATAATAGATGAATGAATGAATATGGGAAATAGCCCTTCAGAGAGCTGAACCATCGTCCCCAACCCCTGTACAAAGTTAACAGGCCAAGTCATGTGTCACAGTCCTTACTTTGTTTTTAACCTTGTACTTTGTTGTACACCCATCCCTGTACTAAATTAGCAATATCACCAAGTTATTTGTGGCTCCATCATCATGTATTTCTGATACTCCCCTGCTCACTGTAAGTTGTAGTTAGCTCTAACTTTGTACAACTTTGTATATCTTAGTTCACACCACCTAACACAATACTGGACATAGCTCAAAGCCTTCCCCCACAAACCCTATGCCTTTGGTGCTCCATGTCAAACTACAGACAGTAAAAAAATCTTTTGAGTTGGAGACAGCCCTGCACATTGTTGGCTATAGAAAGTTTACTCCCCACCTTTCCCCACATTTTTCCAACAGAATGGCCCAACAAACTTTAAGTTGACCTCCGAACTTCATTCTACCACACAACTTCCTTGTTGTGTGTTACTGTATGCAGGTTGACTGACCTGCAGAAGTGGAGGCAGGTCCTCTTCATCCTGGTCTCCCTCTACAGGCTCCTGTGGGGCTCGGGAAGCTACCAGCTTCTGCAGGTCATCCGCTAGGTACTGTCTGCTGTCCAGTCTACCAGGACGGGACGGTTAACAACAGGTTACTGATGAGTGTTGCACAACCATTATGTCTATAGAATGTTAATTCATTATACATTTGTATAACCTACTGCATCATGCCAAATTCTGTCCAAAACAGCATAGAAACTTCCAACTGTATTGCTAATGGTATTTGCATGATGGATCATGTTTAGATGGCATGCCTTTATTTTATATACATGTCAGATAAAAGATGCCAGTTGATGGAAGAGTTGTTGCCCCTAGGAAATAGGGCCTTAACTATTGCCGCTAGAAGGATACAACCCCTGGAAGGATACTAAATATTACTTTTAACTACAGAACATTTTAGACATGCTCACTTTTTTCGTTCCTCGTCCTCTTTGGTTGGCTTTCTTGCATCCTGAGTAAAAAAAAGAAACAGTGTCATCTAAAACAAAGCTACTGACTCTGTAATCTTCTCCCTTAGTTTAAGTGCCCTTTGGCACCTAATCTGAATCAATGACAGGTTTAAGTATCAGGGAGAAATTGTAACTAATAAAGCTTACAAATGCAGGATTTTTCCCTATTTCCATATTTTTTAAACTTAACCCATTTTCACATTTTTCCATACATTTAACCAAGTCATGTAGAATATGGATCAAATTAGATACACCAGCTTATTAATTCTTTCAGTAAATTCATATTTGATTGAATGACTGAGGTAACATAGGATAACATGGAAAAATGTTGCTGTGTTTATATGCCAATAATGTAACAATCTAGTCAATAATAAAAAAAGAGAATATGAAGAGACCTCTGGTCTTTATCTGAACAGTTGAATGCATGTGTGTTACTGATATGCATGAGAAAGTTACTTAAATTATGTATTACAAAGTTACTTAAAAGAAATTTATGAGTATCAGACACTACAACAGGGTTCAGCGGATCTTACGGGTCTTGAGACCAATGGTTCGTCTGGTGTTGCAGCCCTTCTTTCCTGCTGGAAGTCGATGGTGACAGACGTGCCCTTGTCATTCAGCTGAATACTCAATTCTTCCAACAGGTTTTCCCCTGGATCCAGCTCTGGCATGGACTGGGACTTCTGCAGTCTGAAGATGTCATCTGTAGTTGCAAGTCTCCTGTGAGGAGGCAAGTTTTACAGGTTAAAGCAATGTTTAGTTTTTTCTAGATACACTATAGTATCTTATGAGAACATCCAAATGGTTTGTAAAAGTCCTGCTACAATCACATTGTCTATCCTTTTATTGACCATATACTGAAAGGGTTTACAAATAACCAGTGCTACATCATTCTTACAAGGATGGGGAGAGTTTGTCCTTCTGGAACTACCAAGTTAAGTCACATGGGGGTGGTCAGACTTGATGTACCTATAGTCATACTTCTTCTGATCGAAAGAATGCAGCAAACAACTTACTTTCCAATGTCCATCTGGCTACTTCTGTCACTAGCCAGAGTCATCTGACTTCGACTGTGCACCGACATGACATCTGAAACAAGAAGAAATGTACAGAATCTTTTTATAACAGTTGTGCTGTCACATATCTGTCCATGACTTAACTGGTAACCTTTTTTTTCATAGTGAAATTTTAAATGAGCCAACTTCTATAAAGTGCACAATCATGATTAGAATTTCAACTATTCACCCAATCCTTTGACAGAAAGCTTTGAAATTTTGAAAACCTGTTGTATATCCTACAAACTCTTATAAGTAAAGGAAGACATTTAACCATACAGGTGTAACAGGCCAGAATATACCCAGACAAGAATGTGCCCAGGTATAATCTGGCCAAGGATATATTCTAGCCTGTTACACCAGCTCCTATACTAAAACACTGCAAGATCTAATATCAAGCAGGGTCTGAATAAATACATCCAGATCAAGTTTACCTGGTATTTCATACCCCTCCTCATACTCTGAAGGTGGGCGGGGAATGAGATCCTCAAGGACTTCAGTGTCAATCACTGGCATCTGATTATACATCTGTTAACAGAAAAGTTCAGCATGCCTTAAAACAAATACTGATGAAATAGGAATACAGTGTATATGGATATTTATAGTAGCTCTCTTAATATTGATCAGGCTTAAATTCACTATGAGAGAGGCTTTGAGAGGCTTTATTTGTCCATTAGCTGTGATACAAAATTCTAAATATTGTACACTGCTAGTCTTCCTGGACATATATAAAAGTATACACATGACATAACGTAAACATACAAATACTTGCAATAATTAACAGCGCTATCATCTTTGTCTCACAATTCTTAGGATACCAAATTGCATGTAACTGCTTCTCCCTGCCACTTCCAGTAGATAATCCCTTAAAGCATACTGGTACCAGATAGACACATAATGGTTAATGTTCAAGCTACTCACATCTCGGATTTCCCTTTCCGTATTAGTTTTCACTTTCCTCCTTGACTGTGGTCTGCTCAGTTCCAGCTGCAACAAGAGTGTGCATTGACTCGATTGAGTGTACTGCCAAATTGGTCTTTATAAACTTTAGCAGCATGCAGAAAATTCAGGTAAAACTGTAAACAACACGTTTTCCTTTGCAAACATATTGTAAAATAAAATAAAACAAGCAAAGACTGTACCATTTGTTGGTAGGATAACGGCTGCAGTCCCAGTTTCTTCTTCTTCCTCTCCAACATGGACGGAGAAACGGTTGTGGTGGGGGCCCGCGACGAATATTCATATCCAGAGTCACTTACGTCAGCCTCTGCGTCACCTGGTTTCTTCCTCATGTCTCCAACTATGTAGCGCCGGATGGCAAGGATGTTTAAACTGATAAAGAAAAGGAATAAATATGATTAAAAAATCAATTTTTCAATATTCTTCAGGTCAATGTCATAAAAAGACAAGTCTTGACAGTCTAAGAACTTGATACCATACTAAACCAATGGACCCATTATTCATATGACAATGTCTGTGTCTACTTACTACTTGTTGGCATCAATCCCTAGCTGAGTCCTCAGACGGCTCATGTTGGCCGGGCCACTGAATATTCCCCTTCTGTTTAAAACTGTTGAGACAAGTGTACAAATTTAGACAATCAATCTGTCTCAAAAAAAAATTTACAAAAGAGACTACAGGTAAACCATTTCGCAAACTGTGTCATTTACACAAGGACTACATTTTCACTTTCTTACTAAGGAGCTGAAAAGGTATAATAATTCAAAGTGAGTTTTAACCACTGTTGTTTGACGTCCCTACCTTCAGCCTTCTGGAGATAGTGGAGGAACAGTTGTTCACACACAGTGACAATGTGGACAGTTATCCTTCTCTGCAGCTCCTTGTTCTGTTCTGCAGACTAAAAAAGAAACAGTTTCTCAGTATCATCAACAGGAACAATATCAATGTCCCTTCAAATTTAAATGAGAGGGAGACATCAGAGCATATTGACAGACATTAATCTTCCAACTACTTACCAAAAAGGGATCATCTACTTGTCTTCTGATATCAGGCCAGATGGAATTCAGCTCCCCCATTATAATCCCACCCTGCAAGACAACATAATATTGTGGTACATGTATTTCAGAAATTGACAAAGGAAAGTAAATACGTGTAACAGATTTTTTCCTACTCTCTGAGCTTCATGTTTATACTTAATTACCAGCAAAATCTTGGTGCTGTAAATGCATTTAAGTTCGCGGGGCTTTAATTTCGTGGTAGCATGAAAATGGACCTTTCGCGGTGGTTTTAATTTTGCGGTAACACGATAGACTGCAATCTAATACCATATTAGAAAAATGTTCACGGTGGTTTTAAGTTTGCGGTGAGTGGTCAGCGTGAAAACCGCGAACATTAATCCACCGCGAACATTTCTGCATTTACAGTACCTTACACAGAACACAACATGTAAAATGCTCAATGTAAACTAATTTATAAAGAATAATTCAAATTTTACTTTCAAAAAATTCTTCACATTATTACCAATATGACTCATAAGTACAGAACAAAAACAAAGTTTTGTATGATTGTTTAAGCCTTTCCAGACCCTCCGTCCCTACCAGGCTCTGTTGGTCCTCTGTAGAGATGTGCCTCATGTCTGTTCTCACACAGATCCTCCTCCTCACCAGCTTAGCAAGAACACCAAAGGTGGCAGGTGGGGCCTTGATACTCTCCTGAAAAGATCCAACACAAGTATTGTTTTGTTTCTCTCTATTAAAGTACCTACATGAGCCCTAAAATAACTTCTTTACCTGCTAGAATACCTTTCATCTTATCATAGTAAGGAAAAACATTTTTAAGGTTGTATGTTTAGCCCAATTCTGTTTCATTGCATAATTATACATAGCACCAGAGTTTTCCTACCTTGAATTGATGTTTTAGCTGCTCTAGTACTTAATGACCTGGGGGTTACCAAGATAATCCAACTCGTCCAAAAAAGTTAAGATTGCCTACTTACATCAATGGGGGTCACAGGCCTTTCGATTTCAAGGTCCTCCGTTTGCGGTTCTGGAAATAGATACAAGACAGTTTGTGACAAAAATACAATACCATCTAACACAGCTTTTAATAACAAAATTAACAAAACACATTTGTTAATGACAAAAAACAAAACTTTAAGAAATTGAGAACATTTATCACAGAAACACTTTACCTGAGGAAATCAGGCATCAAGAAATCAAACAACCCTCAACTACCTCACATTAAATTTCTTAAACTAGGGTCACTTTTCCAAACCAGCGCCCAGCCGGGCAGTTTGCAAGAATGAAAAGTATGATAGAAAAGACAACAAAAAACAAAAACAAATTTAGTCATTAGCATAATTTGTGCACATTTCTCAATATACACTTTTTATTTTTTTTACCTGGATCCCAGTTTGGTAAGTGGTTTGAGCATTAACTCATCTTGCTCTGCAAGTTAAAACTCTGCCAAATGGTGATGCAAGAGAAGTTCAACTGTTCACTACTTACCATCCTCATGATGAAATGGAGCAAACAGAGTCAGCGGCACCTTGATGTCTGTCACCTGCTGTTCTATTTCCTCCTATGGTAAAAACCACATCAGACTAGTTGGTCATACTGTTAGGGATAAATCCCATTTCACCTTTATACAAAAAAAATGGAGACAGTAACTGACAGTTTCAAAGTCAGAAAGTGACTTTGAAGGTACTTTTCCTTACTCACTCGAAATCTCTGCTATTTTTTAACAGATGAAGGTGCAAAGACAGCCATGAATCATCAGAAAAGCTCATGCAAGTTGTTGATTTTAATAGCTGCAAAAAATCTTAATGATTGGGCAGTCATTTATTGCAAGTCAGTTGACAAACTATGGCTTGATTATAATACACACATTTTCTGAGTCGACCCAAAGTCACTGAGTTGACATAAAGCCACTGAGGCCGCTCCAAGCCCACTCAGAAACATATGTGTAAAGCAGGCTTTCCAGATGCAACACTATACAAGCATGCATGCATTAAATTTTGTCACATTTTGCATGTATGCGAATATCACGATGTGATTTTGTTGGCTATTTCTTCTAGTGCACAAGAGAAATGGTGCTGATTGGCACAATGAAGCGTACGTAGGTGTGTGGACCAAACCGTGCTCAAAACTCCTTGACCAACCTTCTGAAATATGTCACTAACCAAAAGAGGAACGGGCCTGGGTTGTTTGAGCTTGTTGGAGAAAACAAAGCAATGATTGACATTATCTAGTCATTGTCAGTATTACAGAGATTCCATTGTGACTTTTTGGCAAACTGGCATTTGACAATACAAAAGAAAGGATTTGTCAATTTTGGATAACAAATAACATGCTATGTAGAATAATCAAAACAACGAATTACACTTCACGAATAACCTACCAACAACGTTTAACATTGGATTTGAGTGAGCCGGCTACAGCTGATGGTGAATCAAAACACGTGTAAAAAAGGCATGCATTCCGGCTTTGTACAAATGAATCCAGACATAAGGAAGGCATCTACCTTGTTGATAGTATCCTTGTCCATAGAATACATGCCTCTCTTCTTCCTTAGTTTGGGCTGAGGCAGGCTGGGGATTCCCAGCTTCTCCAGACTTCGGGCAGACATGATCACAGCCTGTGGAAAACCATATCAACGTTTGTATGTATTTTAGAATTGGAAAAATTCCTTTTGCAATGAAGTTACAGTTATCATCTTACGTTATACAAAAGTGACCAGCAGAGGTCAGGAGAAGTGAATCTTCCCTCCCCCTTGTGTTCTTGTGTGTTTGACAGTGGACTGTTACAAACAAATTAATTTTCACCGCTGTGCAACGTCGTAGACGAAAACTAAGCTTTGAAACTCATGCAATAGGACACAAACGAAAACTTACCCTTCTGTAGGACCTTACAACTATCTATGAAAGAAATCCATGCGAACCAAGGAATATGAAGGTGATTAGAAAGGGCTTTTCATCTTTTCCACCTTTCCACCAACCGGAAACACTCGGCGTCTCCAAGAACACCGACAAACAGTAGCCGCATCTATATGTAAAAGTGCTATAAACAACACGTAATTTGTCACTCTCCACCATGAAAAGAATATCAAAGATAAAATACTACTGTATATTAAAAATTATAAAATTCCTTTGCTATATCATGCTAGATTACTCTCGCGTTGCTAAAGTAAACATTTACTTTTTTGATAGCGGCTTTTTGCCGTCATTACGACAACATTCAATGTACTTCCGGGTCAAGGGTTACAAGCATGGCCGCCCAACTGTTGCAAAAAGAAGTCTCCCAGGCAAGAAAGGAGCTGAAAAATATAAGGTGATCCTTGCGTTGTAACTTTCATACCGTCAACAACAAGACGGGGGTATAGTCTGTTCAAAACAAGTCTGCAAAGGTAGCCAGCACTTTTCACAAGTTAGGAGGGGACATCAAAAGGTCCATGCCCTTCGCAGCCGTAGCAGCAACTACCGTCTGAACACGGAAGAACTAGAAGCACACACAGCTTCCCAACTGGTAACCCAACAGAAGATGCCTTCTTCTCCGTCGCCATCCCCAGAGAGAGCTATTTATGGATTTGTGCTGTACTTGGCGTCGTTCCTAGGCCTTGGCCTGTATGTTGTGTGGGCCTATGTCCCCGAGCCGTGGCTACACGCGGCAGGACTGACCTACTGGCCGCAGAAGTACTGGGCCCTGGCCGCGCCGGTCTATCTCACTATCGCCGTACTCTTCATCCTGGTGTTTTACGTCGGGCTCAACTTCACGGTCACCGCTCCACTGGACTCCATACACACTGTAACGGACGAGTTCGCAAAGGAATGGCGACAGAGGGATCTTCCAACTGCTGCTATCCCCCCTCTGGAAGACATTCATGTATCTACTGTGAATAGGAGACTTTATAGACAATGATCTGATTAAAGCAAGTTTAATAGGCCGTTAATCTTTTCGATTGAAGCAAAAGCTTTAAATCATGTATCATTGCCTAGTCTGTTTATTTGTATTACAAAACTGCTGAGCACACCAGTTTTGTATGTTAACTCGAAGTTCAAGTTGCACAAGACCAGACAGACAGGTTTGATCCACTCACTGTGCTTATTGGTGGACCCCTTCACTGTGCTTATTGGTGGACCCCTTCACTGTGCTTATTGGTGGACCCGTTAGTACTCTTATTGATAAGAAACATGCTAAAGCTTGAAACCAGTGTGGCTCTCCAGCTTGACGTCCCACCTGAGAGTCCCTAACCAAAGGGAGCTTCTCATGATAAATAAAGGTTTAAAGAAAGCTTGGTACTCATTTTCACCTGTTTCTAATGAAGTATCCCTTGAATGGAACCTTCAAGATCCATCTGTGTTTTGAACACTTCTAGTACAGGCTTTTAGTGGACATCATAGTCATTATTTGAATCCACCGATGGTTATGTTGGAGTACAGTAGTAGCATGTAACATTAGGCGTCTGCAACATGGTGCAAATAACATCATATGGGAAGCCTGTCGGTATATATGGGTGGATTGTTAACAAACAAGTAATAGAACACTATAAAAGTTACTGCCTGTGTTCTATGCATATCATATATGAAGAGCTTGAAAAGCATATTCTACTGCTCTCATGATTTAATGCTTCAAGTAAGTAAAGAGTATTTCATGGGTACAGGTACTACTACTACATTTGTCAATGATTATAGAAACTATGACATGGTACATGATGTATTATGTAATTGGTCCTCAAATCTGCAGATTACTGTGAATTAAAAGTTGAAATTAACTGTTTGAAATGTTAACTAGTCTGATATGTGGACTTTGTGACTTCTATGGTAGCATTTGGGTTTATCACAGAATGCATGTTTTTAATCATGATTTTGGATCTTCATTAATTTCCCCATAAAATCAAGAACAAAGAAATGAAATTGGTGTGTCCTAAAGTGAAGTACAGTTGTCCAGTACAGCAGCATGATTTAAAAAAAGAAATTAACTTAGGTATGGAAATGTGGTGCATCATAATCAAGGTAGTGGTGGGAACATCAAAGTTCTGAGTGTGACATGTATCCCTACAGGCAACAGATAGAGACTCTGAAGCGCGTACAGAAGAAAGAGGTTTTAAAAATTCAAGAAATGATCCGTCCAAAAACCTCTCCCCAGGAATCCAGACATTTTGAAGATGTTGCTATTGGCAAGCCTTACATACCAGGTAATTTTTCTATATCCCCTGATATCTTGTATGTTATTGATAATCTAATATACACTTGTGGTGTACTTTTGAAAGGTCATCTCACACTTTGTATGGTTCAAAGTGTTGCTTTATTTTTTTCCTCACAGAGGATGCAATTATGAGTACTCCAATTGGACATTTGGAGTCTTGTTTCAAGCAGAAGGCAGGCACTCCGAGACAGCCCACAGTTTGTGACCTGTCAAAGGCCAAACTCACCATCTCCAGAAATGTATTCAATAACCCAGAGCATTCACTGGATGGTATTGAGAAGTTTTCACACATATGGTAAGAAAAATGTGTCAACGAATCTTGCACAGGACTTGTGCTTGGGGTTATGGTGGGCTTGAGCTTTTTACCCATTCAGTAAACTAAGAAGATAGTTCCTTGATAGGTATGTATTTAGATTGTCTAAGAATGCCTGCTCACCTGTGCTTGATATGCTAGTTGCATCGTAGTACACCTGGCCAAGTAAGTCCTTGAATATCATGCTCAAATATGACATCTAGCAGAACAAGAATTTTTTTTTCAGGATTTTATTTGTTTTCCACATGAATGGAGGAGAAGCAGTGAAAGCAAAGGTAAAACCTCCTAGGCTGGATGGAGTCAAAGTAGGTGTGTTTGCAACAAGAAGTCCGCACAGGCCAAACCCAATTGGACTAACACTGGCAAAACTGGACAAAGTAGAAGGTACATTTCCCATCCTTTCTCTTCCCTAATGTCATTGTGCTCCAACTAAATTTAGAATCTATTGTAATTTTTTGGTTGACAACACGTACAGATCCTCAGTTCATTCAATAAAAAGAAATCATGTTTTTTTCCATGCAGGTGACACATTACATTTGTCAGGCATAGACATTATCGATGGTACACCCATCCTGGACATCAAGCCGTACATCCCTGTCTATGATGGAGTATCAGCTGGTTCAACAGCTTCATCTGCTGGGCAGAAAGCAAGTATTGCCTGTGGTAGAGAGAATGCAGCTGATAAAGATATCTCTGTAGAGGACACAGACTCTGTGAAAACAAACCTGAGCTTTCATGAGCCACGTCAGAAAAGTCCTTCAGAAGACAACTCAACTGATGACCATGGCAATGAAAACTGGTCCAAAGAGAGCAGTGTGAGTGGAGCTGTTTCTACACCAGAACAGGTCACTGTTGCCAGTTGGGTCACCTCTCCTCCTGTTCAAAAACTTACGGTTAGCTTTACCCCAAATGCTGAAGCAACACTTCAAAAATTCCATTCTGAAGGTGAGCATTTTTTGAATAATAATGATGGGATTTCACAGAATGATATTGGTGACATCTTTGTGGCCAAAGGACTATGGACATATACATGTTGTAGGTGTAGGAACATATCAACATACTTATTATTATCAACAACTGATGTAGGAATGATTTATGTAAATTGATTTTGGGCATTAATTTGAAGCTAATTCAATGAATCATCATTTTGCATGCTGCATTTCTTTTGCAATCCTGTAAAGGAAAGTCCTCTGGCTTCCTTGTGTGATGCTTTGTGCTTTCATATAGAACCAGCAAGTAGAGGAAGCTGTCAGCCAAATTGTTTGGTTGTTGGTCAAGTGTAATGACGAGGTGCTAGGTCAAAACCACGACCGAGTGCTTCTCAAGATGGCCTTCTGTTAGCTCATATAGAAGATGTTTGTAAAGCCAAAATATGATGTGGACAAGGCAAAATTAACATACGATTGTCATGGGATAAGTTGGCAGGAATTCAATAATGTTCTAACTTCTACACAGGATTGAACTAGAGTCTTGCTGTTCCCAACTATAAAACCAGCTCAACTGTGAGGCCTCTAACAGTTGAGATATGGGGATTTGCCATAATGATTGTAATGTATGTAACAATTGTCTATTCATAAGTGACTTTGACTAAAATGACTTTCTTGTTGTCTCTTAGGAAATGGTTCAGATGTTTTTAGTCTCACTACATTCAAGGACAGTGGAGAAGCCAAGAAAGCTATCTGTGACATCCTTAGTGCTGACCCAAGGTCCCCCTACTTCAGGAACAAGTGTCAGGACCGTCTGTACTTCTTCAGTGTGGACAGCATACATGTGACATGCTGGTTTGATGGGAATACTGCAGAGGTAATTAGAGTCCAACCAGTGTGTTATGCTGACTGTTCTACCTCATTACAATCGGGTGTCTAAGGCCTCTCACCTGTTACGCCATAAAACAGATTCCTTTTGTTATAGAGGTACCATGTTACTCAGCAATTTGCCTGACTGATATTCCCTGATCTGGATTCATTGCAGTCATACAACTTATTTTATATGTAATCAAGAAATGCTTTCTTGTTCACACAGACTGGGAAAAAAAAGAAACAAGACAAAAGATGTACAACATGCAAGCTGATGTCTTTATTTTCATATGACATACTTTGTGCAGGTTGTAAGGCTTCCTTTGAGAAGAAAAAGACTATACATTAGTTTGAGGAGGGCAGTAAATGTAGGTTCCACATTTCAAGCTGAAAACCCTCCACAAAGGAATGATAAAAAAGACTGTCACAAAATCAATTCCACAGGGAATGCATTGATGCAAGTCTTAAATATTTTCAGTGATCATAATACTACAGGGAATGCCTCCTACCTGAGCCATTGCCAAAAAGGGTCATACAAAATCAATAGATAATTTGAAAAGCTCCAGTGGTGGTGTTACATGTTGAATACCAATGAAGGTGTAGACTATCAGTAGACAACCTTAGTGCTTAGTTGTGTGTGCCATTGGCTGTTTTACCTTATAGTGACCTTAAAAGTGCAACTGACAAAATGCAAAGAAAAGCAATTATCATGTACTATTTCTTTCTCACACAATGTTGTTTCAAGGCAGAGAATGCAATACTGGCACTGTCCAGGTTGTGGATGTAACATTGTCTTGGTGGTCCCTGTTCAATTGCTGTCATTTTTCCCCACAAATAAATATGCTTGCAGGTTGATGTGGTAGGAAAGTAATTCTGCTCAGTATGATTTTTCGTCTACAAAGAGGGACACGCACCAAGAATACACAAGACACCAGTTGTAGCACAACAAGTTTCATCGCCAATCTGACTTAACATATACAATCTTATGCATTCTTACACAACTTTCGGACAGACCACCTAATAACACACGTAATGATGTCTTTTGTGGCTTACTTTGCATATCGTAGCATTAAAGTATGAATTTATAAAGCACCCATGAAATTCACTTGCCTGAGTCGAGGCATTTTGATAATGCTTGAGCAAGGACCATCTAGGAAATATCATATCAAACTATCTACAGGGATGCAAAGAGAATTGCTCAAAATGCCTTTTCTTGTAATAAAAATTGAGTTTGCTGCTCTTCAAAAGGTCTCGGTTTCCAAATAAGTTCACAAGACAAATAAGATTGTGCAGTTCTTTTCTTGAATCTAAAGTTGGTTGACTGACAGACACGGATAATGTAGAGAAATACTTCAGCTAGATACAGTGTGAAAATGCACGTGGCACAGCTGATACTATACTGGACAAATTTACCCATTATCAAATGAACCGTCTGAGATTTCAATGGGATCCACAGCTAGGTTTTGTTGACGCCGACTCTGTGACCATAGCGTCCAAGGCATTTCTATGCATGTTCCCAGCCGTTAAGTTCTTTCTGTATTTCTAGTTTGTTGTAAGATATACTGCAGAAAACAATACCGGAACATGGCTGGTGGTAGTGAAGCTGTGGTGGTTCAAGCAGGTACACTTATTATATTGTGCATTAGGACAATACAAGTATTTAAAGCGGCCTATGTTTAGTCACCACGGCAGGTTGTCAGCGGTGATTGACCAATATATTTTGCAACATGTTAACAAGGTATTAAAACTAAGTCAAATCTTTCTTGATGTTGCATACATACACGTATGAAAAATCCATGTGACTACGTACGTTACACTGCAGGGCCGAGCTTTTTGTCACTTTGTAAAAACGGATGGAATGGACAGTTGTCTTTTTTTACTACTTTTTCTTCTTCTCGGGGGATTTCTCTTTCGGGTCTTTGCCTTTTTTTGATTCAGCGATAGTCATTTTTGCAATCAGTTCCTTGCAATCCTCACTGAGCTTCATGTACTCCTGGCGAGCCTTTTCTGCATTGTCCAAGGTCTCCTTAGCGCGTTCAGCCGCCAACAGGGCGTCTTTTGCCCTGTCCCGCATTGTCTTTGCTTCTTCAGTTATTTTACTAAGTTCGTCATATTTCTCTTCCATCTTCTTTTGTAACTCAGCGGGGTCTGCCGACTTCTCAGGAGATCCTAGTGGCGATCCTTTCGATGCCTCAGCAGATTCTGTGGTCTTCTCCAGCTCCTCGCGGACCTTTCTTGTTTCCTCGGCAAACATCTGAACCTCTCTCCTCATCTTAGACGCCTCCTTCATCGCGTGTCCTGCGGCCTCGTTTGCCTTTTCTGCGTTCTGTAGCAACTCTTTAGCTGCTTTCATCGATTTGCTAATCTCGGACACAGTCCTCGTGGGGCTGCTGCCTGGTGAACCGTTCCTGATGCTTGGCGAAGCATCCCTCATACGGCCAGAGCCGATACTACCTCGTCGGGGTTCGCGTATTCTCCCCACCACCACATCCCCGTCCGAGTCCGTGCCTGTTGCCGACAAGGAGTCCACACTCTCCGTGCTGTTACAGACGTGGTTGTTGGTTACCCTGTCCCCGGCGCCACTCTCGCTGCTCCTGCTCCTACAGTCATCACGCATCCTGGTCTCTCTGGTCTGGACGCCAATATCACGGGTAGTCTGGACGGCCTTGTCCGATTTGCTGTCATCTGGTGTCTGTGACTCGCTCCTAAACAATCATAACATTTAAAACGTTAGAGGCAATGCTGCTGGACACTCGTTTCTACTACTGCTGCTCTTGACGTTCCATTTTCAGGTTGTGTGCACAGAAGGGATAGATGGAAAAATGATTTTCATTTCTAGAGGGAAAAGGATATGAACTTCCAGCCTCTGAAAAGTGCTTTTGAAGATTAACAGAATGAGTCATTTTGATAGGTGTTGAGACGAACAAGACTTATTTTGCTGTTACGTTGTGTGCTAGAAATACAGGCCTACGTGCGATGAAGTGCCACACAAACACACACACAGGTGCCCCTAATAGCTAGGACGTCGTGCCAAAGACCCGTACTTGCAACTGCCGGGGTTACACCTCTGTCCTAGCTCATAACTTGTACTTCCTCCTGCCAGTAGGGAGAGTGTTGCTGAAAGCGACATGGATGGAATGTACATAATGCGTACGTAAATGAGAGACATCGCATTGACATCCTCTCGCGATCGTGTCAGGTCCTGGCGTGCCGGCATGTGATCTGTCCTTTTCGCAGCGTTAAACGTCTTAAACCAATCCCATCGTTGCCTACGGTCAAGAGGCAACGCGACTGGCTGGTAACTTCATCAACAGAAGGGGAGTATCCGATTGGCTGACTGCTAGCGCAGGGAAAAGAACGGATCGCAGGCCGGCATGTCAGGGCCGTTGCATGACATATTTATTCGTACAAGCAACGGGCACGGTATGGAGGAGGTGCACAATGACATTGTTTGCATGAATAAGCCATGATAAATGTCTCTATGGTCGGAAACGGGAAATGCTTCTCGAGACATACACGAACGCCGAGCTATTGATTAGTCTTAACAACACAGTTGCTTACTGTCACACCAGCCTACACACCCAAAGGCAATGACGACATCCCACCTTGTGCTAGCTGGCGAGGCAGGAGTGGAGGGTAGGGAGGCCGGGGAGGCTGACCGGCTGGTCTTACTGGTGTAGCTGTGGTCTACCAGCGGAGAGGTCTGCTGGCGCACCTGGCGTTTGATTTCAGACGGGCGGGGCGAGGCTGTGGACAGCACGGAGCACTCCCCTTCGCTTTCTGTCTCTGCAACCGATAAAGACATAGTTAATGTAGTGCACGGAACATACCATACCTTGCAATACAGGACTCTCATACCATCTATCTCTTTGTTGGGGCACCACAGAAGATTTCACAGCCATTTTTTTCCATCTATCTCACCTGTCCCTCAAATTTCTTCCTCTCTGGACCGTGACACGTAGCCACACCACTTCATTTTTGTTTTCTTTGCTGTGGTTTGGAGTCTTCGTACAGAACATCGTAGGACTATTCAATCGAAAATTTGGGTAAGTCCACTTTTCGCGTTGGAAATTATAGTTCAACTTTTCCAGAATCGAAGGACTATGTTTCCCATACTGAAATTCCAGCTTGATTTCGTTGGTTCTGTCCCAAAGTGCTAGCCGACCTCTATGTGTGTGTAAATGATACATGAGTTCTTTATTTTCTTACCTTCTTTGTTTCTTTCGAATCCTTTCATACCCACAGTCAGCATACGAAAACGTGGATCATGACTGGGCGAATTCACGAATTTGGCTTCTTCCTGCACATGGGTAAAATAACAGCACTCTTAACTGTAGGCGATCATTGTAACTGTGTAACCATGAAATCCTTTGCAAAAAGGAAAACAAAGCGATAGGATGCATGCCGTTTTAGTATGATCAGGTTGACGCCGCTTGAGACACCCAAAATTTATCCAAGCGTCGGTTTCGTGCACATGCTTAAATCATACATCAACTTTCCAACATCTTTCATGATAGTCATAAGACAACTACCAGACTCCCGATACGCACATGATGTGACTTCCTGTTTCCGGTGACAGAGCCAGCGGAGTCTTGGTCGCCCCCTGGGACAACTGCCGATCCCATGTCTTGTTGGAAAGTTTCCGATTTCTAGAAAGAACAGGAGAGAAAGTAGTAATATGTTTACCCTGAGTGCTTGTCTGGTGGGAGGCCGCCGTCCCCTGGGCTTTGGCCGTTCTTTGGTGACGTGTTCTAGCGGCCGGGTCGGGGTGCCGTCGTCCTCGTACTGTGGACAGAACGTAATGTGTGACCTGGTCAGCTCAGATGGTACATGGTGCGATGGTGAGACAGAAATCATTGTGTGGCATGTATATGGATATATAAGCCAGTCCTACCTGTATGTGTCAAGTCTTGCCTCCACATAACACAACAAATGTTGTCACATAACGCTAGTATAGTCGCAATCTCGGTAGCGGATTGTAATCTGCGTTAGCCCATGAAGGACTGACTGAAGGACTGTATGTCAGTCAGGACAATCATTGCGTACTGCTGATGCCCCCTTTGCTCTAGACAGCGATCGCTGAGCGACTAATGTGATTTTTTCGCGATTCTTGACATTAGAATTGAAATGTGAATTGTAATACACGACGTATCAACAAAAACAAAACTGACTAAACGTGAAAATATCGTTTTACATCAAATTCGATGAGCAACCTGTCAAGTTTTGGGTTGCTCAGCGCTTCGGTCGCAGACTTTAGGGGAAAGGCCCGAAAGGGGTATGCAAGCGAGGATGAAGTGACGATACTTATAAAAATGTTCCTACCTCGGAGTCGATGACAATAGGGTGCTTTGCCTTCTCTATGGCGGAGTTGATGGCCTTTATCCAGGCGTCTCTCTCCTCTTTACTGTCAGCGAAGAACAGCATCTTCAACACCTGGTAAATAACGTCATCAGACATGATATTAGAAAAGACGGGCTGTTGAGGGGCTTAAAGGACGTTCCAACTTTTATTTAAGAGTGTGATGTAAAATCCAGACTACATCGAAAATTATTTTCCCATCCATCTTTGGGGAGGGGACCGGGCGTGATTTGGAATTTTAAAAGATATATGAAAAGACATGTAATATTCCTCTGCCACATTCCGCTTGAGCGATCGTCTGTATCGTTCCTTTTTGTCATCTCTACGACATAAATATTTTGATGGTACCCATGAAATATCTAGACACATTCCAATGTGCAGAATTGATAGTCCAGTCATTGGCATCCGAAATCAATACAAAACTGCATTAAGTCTGTGAGATATTTCCGCATTGGTCTTGTTACTCACAACGGCTAAAGCAGTTTTGTGGGTTTGATCCTGAGACTGTCTCTCAGATTTTTTGCTCGCTCTTTTACTTAATCTTTTCAGATGAGGCAGCACACAAAGCTCCATTTAAATGCACAAATGACCTGGTTCCTAGAAGAAAAGCGCATCGTTTCAGACTCACGCTCTGGAAGCGTTGACGTGAAAATCGTTTGACATGTGCATGTTTAACGACTATGGGGCGTTGAAAAGGGCACTGACTGTAACTGGGACGACACCTATTGATCCATCCAGCAGGTCGGTAGAAGGTATAGTCTAATCAGGATAGATGTGGGCGTGTTGAATAGGGATGATATGTGGAGGATCGAGGTAACAAATAGAAGACAGATTTATGGCTGTATGCTGGTTTTGATGGGGTCGGAGGCAGACGCGTTGTTCCTCCCATCCTACATTGGCGCCTTCCTCAGAGACTGAGGTAAAATCGATATTGACTGCCGCACATTCGCCTTGTCGGAAATCCTTCCAGAGGCCTGCAGCAGGTCTCACTGGAAGGTCGTCTTAAAGCTTCAGTGCCTTTTATTCCCCGAGTAGATTACTACACAGATCGTCCGTATACACTACGGATATACGATTGTGGGTTGGTGTACACGTGTGTTTATGTGTTTGGCAAAATCAGATTTATGTTTCTTAGGAAAACGAATATGGTGACATGGTTGAGAAACATTCATGCTACTATAAAGCACAGCTCTATGTCAATACATGAAATGCTTATTACACTCTCCACCGTAACATGAATCCTAGCCTAGATGGCGGTATCATAAAACTGCTGAACCGAGCTGGCGCCCGCATGCACAGGCAACGCAACATTAACCTGATATACACGTAGTTAAAGCGAAGTCACATTCTTTCTGCGACTTTTCGTCATAGGACTTTCAGTAAGACTATGACAGAACCGATCACAAGGTGCCCAGATATTGTACGACACATCCAAGAACACCTTCAATTCGATGTCGTGAACCTATCGTACGAAAAATGTGACGGGGCCCTGAGTTGGAATTTCTCGACATACTAGTAGCTGCTGACGGATGTTTGATCTAGCTGACCCTTCTCACACAACGTTTACCTGTCTGTCACGTCCATGGTCTCATGAAAAATTTGGAGATTACGTCTCCGAGTAAGATGTTCTATAACGTATTATCAAAAGTTGTGCCTTGCAACGAATGTCGTAAATTAAGAGCGACGGTCTTTTCTTTGAAAACTTCTGACATTTGGCAAGGGGAATGGAGTCCAGAATACTAGTAACCCAAAGCATCCTAGGTCAAGTACTGTCAAAGAAAGTACTGTTTTTGTATGATCATGTGCGTAACAAACTATAATGCAATGTTTCAAAAGCGAAGCTAATCAATGAGAATGAAAGTAAAATTCCGTATAAAAGTCAATTTCTTTGTAAAACCGACCAAGCATGATGTTCCATAAGGCCTGTCTATACGGAATAACGTACATCGTTTCCTGCCGTGGATGAAGGCACAACCACGATGGAGTTGGGGCTCTTCCGGCAGTCCTTCTTGGTGCCCTCCTCACACCTGTCGTAGTCTCCGAGATCAAACCCGCCGGCCGACTTCTCACTGCCATCGGAGTCCTGGGAACGACAAACAACACTGTTGATCACGGTAAAGGGAATTCATGGGAACGAGGAGCAAAGAATCTCCTGGTATCAACACAGATCCATGGTCGTGTTCTACGTCCGACTGATTATTGGCACTTACGTAAACTCAACATACGTCTCCGAGGAATGCGCTCGTCAGACGGCACTGCTCAAATAAATAAGCAATCTCAGCATTTTATAGCAACCAAAGTTTGTCACTGCCTCCTCTTTCTATCCCAGCTTTGTTGGAATAATAAGGTACCGAAGACCAATCGAAGCGTCCATGACCCTTGAAGGATGAGTCAATTCTTTGATCTTTAGAACATGGTACGGTGCGATGGCGCTAAGATGGCATTTACAAACCTAACAGCATGATAACCCTCCTAGTAATCATGGCTGACCATCTGACGCCATCTTTTACGAGCGGTAAATGTTATCGCACGTGCCACGCATACGGTTATCACTTACTCATCTCTACGGACGTTCCCCCGCCCATTATACCGCCATTTCCCGTGAAATAGTTATAACTGCTCATTCCGAGAGGGATGGCTGGGGCATGACCCCGGTGAGGGATTGCCGTTCGCGCAGAAAGTTTGAATTTGAAATGGAGTTCGGGGATTAATTGGACCAAAACGTTAGAATACTGAATGGAAAAATGCCAGGGACATTCTACGGGAACATAAAAGTATAGGTATAAGATTTGCTTGCACACAGCCTGTTGAGAAACGAACGAACATTTCGATCACCGCTATTGGTAAAATAAGTTTCCTCAGTCACGTAGAAGGACTTTGACATTTCTAGCGTAAGCCCCGTCCCTGTTGTGACACTAATAGTCGATCAGTTGGGAGGGCTGCTAGGGGCGCTATTTAATCAGACGATTTCCTCAGTATCAACCTTCAAGTTCAATGATAAACCGACTTGGCTTTAGAGCACTTTCAGGGTTTACCTGACTAAAAAAGACACCGGTAGTCACAGTCCATACACAATCTGCATCATTGGTAAAACCCTGGGAGGGGGCATCACAACTCTGCGTGAATTTTAATTCAAAACGTGAAACACGTCGCATTTCAATGTCAAAGAAATGTGGAGCTGAAAATTGCGCTCGACGTGAACAAATGCACGTGCTGCTCCACGGGTCGTCACCAGGGGACTTATCATCAAGTGTGCCTGTACGTTCTCTGCCTCCTGATGTTCTACCCGCTAGCTTTAGTTAGTCCGGAATTTGTTGCGCCATGTTGGCCATATGGAGCCCGCCATCCGTTGAAAACAAGCCAATTCCATGGTGTATATCATATCCCAGTGTGCGCACTGCGTCAGCATATAATAACACAGGTGGGAAATAGCAACATGAGGGTGAGGGCTGCCACGTTATTGGAACTCATTAGCACATAGATGTGCCCTGGACCCGCGTTTCACCATGGACAGAACCAATCTCCAGTTACTAAAGACAGAAAAGAAGGAAGTTCCATATCATCTTCACCTGAAAAATAACAAAACACGAGGAAAGATATTGTTCAACTTCACACAATATGATCCGTTTCAACAATTGGGTAATTTTTCCTTTCATTCAGAAAGGACAGGCACAATTCCACAACGTAAAAATCAATTCATTTGAGATTACGGCCATGATAGCATGCCATCAGTAAGTAATCCGTGCCATTTGTAACCAACAATTCGGTAATGGGGCATTCATATTCAATGGTTTCGAAATATGTAACATCAACATTTTCTTGGGAATATTCAAAATCATTACAGCTAAAACTCTGAGTGTGTTACTCACTTTCTTAGGGATTATCCATTCTGGTCGTTTATCTAGTCGGAGATTAGATACGTGATTGAATATTATATTCGTGATTTGTAGGCCTAGCAAAGTTTCGCAGGGGATTTTGATACAATCGCGTTTTTCAACTGCAAAGCTTCGGATATGAGATGATGGTACAGCATACTGATTTAAACGTGCGGCCTTGGAAACATTCGGGAAGCCGGAAGAGGAAAGTCTTTTTATAATACCATGGGGGCCAATATACTTTACAATACTTGTGCTAAACGTAAAAGCCATTGCCTGCTGACTTATTAGATATTGTACAAACCGCAAACGCGAGAGCCTTCAAACCTTCCCTGTAAATATTAACCCATTTCTTCATCAAACATTCATAATCTGATCAATGTCATTGTGGATACTCTGTCCAGAGGGATTAGCAAAGGGAATGGAAGCATTACAGGGAATTAAGGATTCGTTTTAGAGCAGCATAATTGATACGAACGTTGTATGAATATAACTTTCAACATTGGACGCCAACTTTTTCATTTCAAACCATGCATTTTCCTACCTTAAAAATATCATCGGTAAGAAGCCACTTTGGCAAAATCTGAAATGCAATTTACCTGAATTTGACAAGATTTTGGCTAGTGATCAGTCACCACCTTGCAAAAAGCACATGTATCTAAAACAATCCGTTAAAGTCTCCATGCCCCAGAAACGCCCGATCAGACGACACTTATCGACCCTCGAACCATCATGATATGACATCAGTGAACTACTGACCCGGATTGACCCCAGATGACTAGGTCAGCTCCCGTAGAAATGACCCCCTTTAAAAGGTCACGCTTATATCAAGATATCGGGGCCTGAAGTGGCGATGTGCAACTGTTAGATCATTTGCTTTTTAAATTTTTTTTTTTTACACAATTCAGTACAAATTATTCATAAAAAAATTCCACAGCTCTCAGTGTGTAGAGAGTGATTTACCAGCTACCGGGTGATTTACCATTTTGCTCTATATCAATATATCTACCCATCGGTTCCAAATGCGCTTTTATATTGTTGGAACATCGTATTCACGAATACATAACTGGCGCTTATACGGAACATCTTAACTGTTAACGGCAACGCTAATGTTCGTGTTCGCTTGAACAATATGTAACGTGACACAAAATCGAAGTTCGTCCACTGTTCTGTAGGCAATCGCTTCCTTTCGGAAACGGATGGGCTGACAAAGAGACAATGTAACAATGGTCGTGTACAAAGCAGAATAGTTGAAGTAAATGGGTTTACACGATAACAATGCTTCAACTGCCTTTCTATTGCGGTAAGATAGAGAGGTACATTATATAGATACAGTAGAAAGTTAGTGATCGATCTGTGGCATGGGCAGAAATGGTACATTCAGTGTGGATGCAGAATGTAAATGCAACATCTATAGAACGATTTCCTCCCCAAGGAACACTTTACATTGCATCATGTATGACCAGATCCGCACCTGTGTATGGCAATGTTTTGGGTGCTTTGTTACTATCCAAGTAGAGGTGGGGAAGATCATATGCCCCATTTTGTTTCCTCTGCTTGGGAGTAGTGGTTTGTAGTATTTCGTGCTCCAATAGGAAAACCCTGGAGATCTGCTCAATGAAACACAATAACGAACATTTGGACCTCATCTTTTTGTTCCAGAATTTCACAGCTAGTCGCTATCTTACAGAAGATTCCCATATACTACTAGTATCCCTCTATCACGCCCCAAATATTCAAACCTGACTGACACGACGGGGCACAACCCTTCCTCACCTCTTTTTCGTAGTAAAAGAAGAATGGCCTCTTGAGAACACAGTAGCGCCGTTTCCATGACGCCAGCAGGCCCTTTCCGCACTGCTTGGTCAGCCAACCGCACTTCTCCGGGCCTTCATGCGCCTTGGCACCGGGGATAGCCTGTGGAACACAGCAAACCGTCATGATTAGTCTGTGAAAACGTTTCGTGTGGCTTTCAATGTACTATTACAATTGCCAGGAGATCTACATGTTGACCCTGTTGCGTATCCTGTGCGTGTGCTACCAAAGCACTGTGTGGTAGAGACACAACTGCTGATATTAACGTCGTTGATTCAATCTTTCCAGCACTCTGTGTTTTTGTAATTTTCACTTTAAATGATTTTTTTTCATTATTCAGAACACACAGATACGAATAAGACTATTGGGACGTACTTCTGCAGAACATTTTCAGAGCACGTGGATCTAGTCGATGTTACTATAAAACCTTATCAAAACGAATGGATCACATGATGCAACATGAAATCGTCATCGAATTTTGTTTTTGACATTATACGGGTAGCAACTGTGATGTCTCGGAAAGGAGGTCATGACCTACTTGTCCTTATACAGCAAGTACTCATGGCTCGTTGAGCTCGGACATTCCCTGCATACGGAATGCCGTCATTATATGGTATTCAAACATAATGTTACATTGTCGTGGTCAGTAACTAATTCGAAAGCAGAAAGTAAAATATTTATGATAAAAAAAATAGGTCATCAATGGTTACGTTTGTACAAATTTGCAAAGACCGGTAACAGAATAATCACTTATCTTTCAATGTTCCACAGGACATATAGGCCATTGAGTAATGTTTGAACTTAAAACATTTACATGGGACAATTATCCATCTATGTTGTTCGTTGGAATAAGACTATCGACGATCGGTTGGCAAATTACAATGATATTGTACATGTATTTAATAAGAGGAGTTAACGACGCGCGCCATTGTGCCCACCTGGGTGATTGTTTATTTTTATTTGTTTGTTTTCTTTCAAAGGTCCGTGAATCCTTGTCTTGTCGGGAGGCCCACACAACAATCTTTATTGACACGACAAAAGTACAGTGACTTTCGTAAGGTCTACATGTATAACAACTACTTACAGTACAACTTAACACATATATATGGATATCTATAGGTATGAATACATCAGCATAAAGGGTCTAGCATGATTTATACTATTGGTTCTACGGTATAAACAATCGTGGATATATTTGCCTACTTGTACACACATTATCGCCTCCCAGAATGTAGTTGAGTTTATCTATCGAACAGAGAGTAGCAAATTCTTTAGAGCAAGCGGAAAGTAATGTGAACAGCTCTGTGTGTTTATCATTGTATCGAACTCAATCCATAACGAAGTGACGTTCGTCTTCGATCACACAGAAATGGCTCACTCCCAAACCACGTTATGTTAAATTCAAAGCTACCGGACATTTATCTAGAGGTTTGTAAATTATATATGGTTAACACACACACACGGCTCCTGTACTGACTTAAGTGCTTTGCCTTGCCTCCCACAAACGTCCATCTCGGTTATGTCCCATCTGTTGTTTTTACATCTCCTTCAGCCGTCCCACTCGGAACCAAATGTTCCGCAAGGTAAAATTGAATGATCAAATATGTCCGTGCCGTTATGAGTTAATTGACAGGCCAATTTCTCTCCATTAGAGGCCAGCCCGACTAGAGCGATGAAATATGAATAATTGATAACCAAACAGCACGTCTGGTCCTCCATCTTCCACAGCACCGCCCTTCCCTAGAGACGGGAATTCCCGACTGATATCACGGTAAACAAGATAATAATCGCCACAGATTTATAGAAATATGATTTTTTCCAAGCGACAGATTGCTGTACATTCTAGCTTTGTATTTCGGTTGGCACTTAATTGACATAGCATCTATTGCAGAGGACCAATGCTTCTTTCGAAGCTATATTTTGTAACACCAATGAGGTAGCAGGCTTTTGCTGGATGTGCACACGACTTCTGTTGCGTATATATTAATTTTCTGCTGTGAAAAATAAACTTTGTATTGTTCATATCATATCTAAATATGTTAGAACAGAACATGTATTAAAATATATTTTTTGCATGACGAATGTATTGTCGACGCTACGCTACGTGTCATTTCCAGCATAATTGTAGAGTGTGAATTATTGTGCAGGGACCAGAGTAAATGATATCATTCCCTCGACATTAGCTCTACTACGACTGGGTGGGTGTCTGACGCCGTGGAGGGACTATACGGAACACCGTGTATTGGAAGTTGATGATGCCACTAATTATCCCATTTCTGACGTGCTTCTTACCCACGTACATGGTTCTCGATAAATATGACTTAATTGATCAGCGAAGCCTTAGTGACAATGTACGCACAAAGTCGAGATGCGATGTTTTGGCTACTTCCCAAGCAGAGGTTTGGCTTTTCTTCTTTTTTCTTTTCTTTTCATGTGCGTTTTTATTGGGCTTTCTATTTTCTGTCGTATTCCTTATGTACGCCGCGAGAAAATTATTTAAAAAACGGTACAAAATAGAAAGCCCATTAAAAACGCATAAAAAGTTGTTTTTTTAAAGCCGAAGCCTTACCTTAAAGTTGGCATGCTTGGAGGGTAGGTTTTGGCCATAAGTAGCTTCCTTCGCAGACTTCCCCTTTCGCAGGAGCACTGATTCGCCATTTTCAACATGGGCTAAAGCTCTCTGCCGGGAAAGGGAGTTTTTCCGCAACCCCAAATTACTCGAGGCTATTGGAGAAGCAGTTACATAGCAACACCAAGCCAGCCAGGCTTCTAAGCTGTCTATGGTCACGACTTGAGAGCCATTGCCATGCCAACTGGGCAGTCACGACATAGAGGTCGAAATGAGGACAGCTTTAAATGGTGTTGAACAGTGTGGACGTGACCATATGTCGTCTGCATGTCAAGAGCCCGTTTTCCCGCCCACACCCAATACAATGTACGTCACCGGAATACCGATCATACTTCAATGTACACAACAGACGTCAAGAGGAGGCAGGGAGGCTTTGGCGTGAGATGGCCAAACCCTCTGCACACGGCCTTGTCTGGTTATCTCCAAGTAGATGCATCGTTGTCTCAACACTGCCGGGCCTCTCTGACAGACTCTCACCCCTAAGATTAAGAACCCTAACAGTGAGAAAACGTTACGATCGTCCAACATCTGATTGGAGATTTGGCATTGGTTCATTCAATGAGGTTATCAAATCTCACGTACTTACACTCTCGCTCGATCAATCACATCAATGTTTCACACCCAAGGTTCGTGTTTCATTATTACATGTAAATCAATTTACACCTTTAGAAACCCAGGAGCACTCCCTGAACATGAACTGAACCTTCTTGGTTACACTGTACGATTTATCGTGTTAGAAATGACAAAAATAACTCAAGTGTCATCCTATTCTTTAATGTATGAAGTGTGATATGCATACGTTAGGTTACGGCGCGGTCACTTTGTCGTAGACAGTCGTACGATTTTGATGTCAATGAAGTATCCTGTGACAGAATCGGCCAATATGAATCGAGGACAGCTTCTCCGTAACAAGACAGTTGCGATCGCACGACGGATGTGAGCGGGCCCGTAGTTTTGCATCGCTTTATCCTGTAGATTTTAGCCTGGTATCCAAACCTATTATACTATAGCTGCCTGGTCTCTTCGGCCTCTTACGCTATTTACGTGAGAGAACGAAGGATTGGGCAGGCAGCTATAGTAGGCTTGGATGCCAGGCTAGTGGATTTGGGACTGGCTAACGCGGACGCAAACAAACACAGACGATTTAGACGACGACGCCACTCTTTCTTTGCTTTTTGATTCATCTAAAAACAGCATGACGTTCCAGTCAGTTGATTTCAGTTCTATGGTGACTCCGTTCCTTACAATACAGCGCGATTGGCTTGCGGTGGGCATGAATAGAACAAAAACATGCTCGATTCAATGAGACTATAGAAAATGTAGACTAATCTTCCCCCGGATTTCTTGCCGAAGGATTTGAGTTGCTCCCTGTAGTTCACGGATAGAATGTCTGCAACGGATGTGTGTGAAAATGCTTTATGGCAAAGAACCAAACAAAGGTCAATACTGTTTACAGAAAACTTTTATTGTTTATGTCAGTCACGCGTTATATTGTAATATCCACTCTTATCTACCGGTGGCATAAGGAATTTCGTTGGCCAAGGAGTGTTCTGCCACTCCTTGGCCAGCTAAACTCCTTATGCCACCGATACTGGGCGATAGATAAGAGTGGAGATTAGTTAAACAGTTGTAATTGTTTGTTTGTCTTTTTCCTGTGACTTGCAATTTGCCTTCGGCCAAGAATTTGCGATGCAACTTCTTACTCAAGTCGTCAAGACAGGAAAAACGGAAATAAGATTCAACACAAATGTATCTTTTTTCGCCTGTGTCGAATCATTGGCAGGACATTTGCCACGCAAATATTTGCAGTTCTACACAAGTGACCCAAGAGTAATCCTTATTACTATATTAGTGGAAAGTGCTGCATCATGGATACATGTGCGTTTGCTGAAAATGGTCTGTTTCCTTGATCTTGGAACACCCCTAAAACGTAGGTAGACCATCCCGAATCTATCACACGTACGTCTGGTACGAGACGTAACATGAGACGGGACAGGGGCACCACAGCGCAATTACTTATCCAAGGGGTGGAATAAAATATTCTCATATGTCAGCGGCGAAGGACAGTGAATAAGCACCTCTGGTGGGGGAAGGGCAACGCAAAGGACGTATGGAAATCAATCGGAGTCTCATTTCAATCTGTAGGCCTATAAATACTAGCACAATTTACAAATGTACTCGAAAATCTACAAGTTCGCCAGTCGCAAGACACCAGAATCATTTGGGTAGATCTCAATATCATTCTTATTATATACACTGCCACCGGTAGCGGTAAGCCCTGACTGAATTACAGCTTTGTGTCATGTATTAATATGGGGAGAATAATCGTAGCAAGTCCATTATCCCTCAATTAGACAATAATTGAATCTGTATTGATATATGACTAGCTACAGTCAAACTCCAGACATTGGGGATGGGCGGGATGGAAAGGTAAATAAATACAATCTAGCGCAAATAAACACTGTCTCATATGGCTGGGAGTCGCCTTTTATAGAACACGTATTATTCGTGGAAATATCTTCCAACCGACCGAACTATTTATTGCTCATGAATTGATAACTGACACAATTTTCAGATATTGTCTAACAACCCTGGAATACAAAAATACAAGATTTGCGTTGTTTATACGTTAATTGTTTTCTACGTGTATCATATCCTGTCAGATTTACATAGTGTGAACAAGAAGACATGCAATCTACGCTCAGGGTCCATAGTTACAGCTAGGGTCTTGGGAAATTTCGTGTTGAGAGCGGTTACAGAACGTGACCTTGAATAAACCAACGTTTAAAGAAATGCATTGCTTCCGGGAACGTGCGCATTCCAGGAAGCGGTCTGGGGGCAAGGGTTGATTCTAGTGGTGCCGTGCGCAGATGTAGATATTTACACTGACATAAAGCATGTAATCTACACGACCTTTTTCCCAGTGGAGCGGAGCAAATACTGCTCCCATGGGAACGTAATTGTCCGTAGATTTTCTTTCGTGGTGGCCATGCTGACATAATGGCTGAAAAACAGCTGCCAGCCGGGTGGTGTATTCCCCATCGTACGGTACCGCCGGCTGAATCGGATCAAATATGAGCGGGCCCCGTTGCCCTGCCCACCGACGCCGCATCATGTTCGACACGCTCCGTCCTGGCTACCGGAATGTCGGCTCCAATCGACTTCTTGTCCGTTAGATTGAACAGCCGACATTTGCTCTTTGCCCAGCAGCCTTAAGTGTATACACAGAATCTCAATTACCCGACACGGGTTAAAATGCTGCATGAATGTGAATAGTGAATTATACACACAGCACTAGCGCCGCTTCTGTAGCACAAACCCCACTTACCGGGCTGGACATCCTCGGCCCCTTAAGTCCCCCTCGAAGAAAACCCTCTCCTCAGATGCATGGATTCCTGGCCTACACTCCTTCCGTTTGGATCTTCATCGTTATTTGCATCGAGGGAAAAATCGCAGGACGCGCATGAACGAACCGTCTTGTCTCTCACGATCTCTCCTCCGTACAGCCAATGGAATCTGCGCGCAGGCGCAATGTGTTGTGACACGGCTGCTTTGGGCGATGGGAGTCCGTCCTTTAGCGGCGGGAATCTTGAATGAGTCACAACCGGTGGTTTCCTTCTCTCAATCATTCCGACTTAAGTGGTATTTTGGGTTTTCCCACCAGTCTGGCCAACTTTCGTTCTCAGATGTCTGAACAGCACACGACAACTCACCAGCCAGTAGGGGCCCAGCAGGTTCGAGGAAATTACTGTAAATCCTATAGTGTTGGCGGTAGTTTTTCGCGACCTAGCCCCTCCATCACGAAATCATGACAAAGCCATTTCAAATGTATTTCGACTATACTACAGAATTGTTTGAACCGCGAACTTAAAACATGAAAACATATTTTCCTCATCTTACATTGAAAACTTATTTTCCTCTAGTCTGTGTAACGCAAACTCCGCCATCCGGAGCAATTACGACGGGCCTGAGAAAGCGCGATTAAATCAGGCTAATTTTCCTCCTCTTTCCGCAAAATCAAGTCCCCGAGAAAACAAATGAATTTGCATTATTGTATATAAAGAGGACGAAGTCTTCGTATTGGTAACCAACGTGACAAGTAGCAAGATTCGTGAATGATGTAGTTTCTGCATGTGCTCGCACTTTCCAAATAAATGTGATCAATGTGCACATCTCAAATCCGTGATGCGATTGCCATTATGCAGGGAAGGTCTAGTTTGTAGGCAAGGGGTACTCAAACCACAAGTCTCTTTTTCATGAACGTGCATCTGAGTTGTTAAATTATATTATAAAAAGGTTAAACTTCTCCAACTCAAGAAATTAGACCTACCGGAATTTTCGACTAAATCACTGGGTCAGACAGCTGAAGAAGACAGTGACTCAGTTGAAAAGTCCGGAAAGTCTATTTCTTGTGTTGGAGAACGCTTGAGCTTTTTATCCCTTTTGTACAGCCCATGTCGTGACTCACTCTGACATGTGGTATACGAAAACGAACAGCAAGACAGCCAACCGGCAGAGAATACACAAAAACATCCAGGTAATCCGGGTCTTGGGACCTCTGGTCATAAGAAATTCTGAATCCTGTCAAGCCTTATAATGCGATACTAGAGTAAACCGGTAAGGGACGCTGCAGAACGCATGGTATGGGTCATTGACAATGTGGTGATTTTACTGTAATCTCCAAGCAGATCTGCGGTAGAATAAAACTTCTCTGCCGGCTAAACTCCTTCCCCAGCTTATGTTACTGTCTTAAACCATCGCAAGATCTGCTTGGAGATTAGTCTCACAGAGTCTGGTCATGACAGCGCGGTTTAGCTTCAGCTTTGATGCTATATACTAGTACCAGGACCGAGCAATTAGGCCCAAATCCCTTTTTCCTCCAAGCTTTACATACTGCGACATTTCCCATTTTACCATACGTGGTCAATATTGACTGAAAGACGGACATTTCTGACACTTGGGTAGATTAGATTTTTGCAACCTTTTAATTTCAATTTGCAATAGATCTAAAACATTATTTTCTAATTTCTTTAAATTTCTCATCGACTAAGTGATAATAGATCTATTGCAGGTTGCAACGTAATCAATATTATATTCGCCCAAAAGGTTATGTTTTCAGTTATGCCATAGTGAAGTGGCTGTGGTGTCTGCATGTATGCAGGATAAGCGCGAAGCTTTTGATGGATCTTCATGGTATTTGGTATTTCAGTTGCGGTTGTGGAAACACAGGTCAACTTCAAAAATTATTCACCTGGATTTTCCATTGGTACTACAGCGGCCTGTGTATGTATGTGTTTGTTTGTTTGTTTGTTTGCGGACAACATAGCTTATTGTTTTATTTAGGTAGATAAGTTGATTTTTATAAAATATAATTTGTCGAAGCTTGGCTTAGATATGAGATCGCGGAACTCTAGTTATATATATGAAGTGAGAGCGTAAGACTTGGAATATTAGAGTGTTATAATATAACCTTTGTCTTGTATATTCAAGGATCGACGCAAAGGTTGCATGTAGCAATGTATCAAGTCTTCTCAAGCCAATAGTTATTTTTAATGATTGTGTATCTATTATTATCTGCTTGTATATATACATGTATGTTTGTGTATATATTTTCGTTTGTTTATGTATGTTTCATTGTTTCATATGAACCCTGGTAGACTAGCCCTAAATAGGGCTAAAGGGTATCGGAATAAAGGAATAAAGGAATAAAGGAATAAAGCAAATATGCTGCAGCTCTCACCTCCCGTTTCCACGTGAATCTTCGTTTGGACCTGCGCAGACTGAGAGTCCGCCGGAGATGGTCGTCCCTTGTCAGCGGACCCGTCGACGGCTTGTTGTTCCTCCCACCGTTCGCGTCCGTCTTTCCGTTCTCACGCATTGTTCAAACCAGCCTGCCCTTCCAACTGCTGTCCGGACAGAAATGTGGCGCTCCTCAGTCCTACAGTGGACAGAGCAAGGTACATTTATACATTCAACCTTTGAGGTTAACTATCTTGGAGGACGAGGTGTTGCTGGGGTTCGTGGAGTTATGAGCTCCATCATCAATCATCAATGCTTCATTCATTACTTCTGGCGATGAATGCCACGGCTATGGAAGGACTTACACTAACCATAATCCTTATTTAGCTTAATCCTAACCTTGACCTAATTCATAGTCACATGCATAGCACACAGTGGAACACATCATGCACATGCACTAGTATATCGTATAAACAAGCCCTTCTACGGCCGGCCATGGCGTTCATCGCCCAGCCTAGTACTGGTCGTGAGTCCAACAAAAAAAATTGATGAATTTTTCACGTCCCCAGACTAGTGTGAGTTCATCTGATCAGCAAACGTGATGAATTCCACGGCCGTGGAGCTATTCTATCCACGGTTTCAGGGTGATGATACGATATCGATGATACAATATACTTTCCCAATTTGAGAGATAAAATAAATGAAGAGTGTATGTGACATAAAGCTGCTAGCACCAAGCTCATCGGAGTTCCATGAATTTCCATGAACTTGAACAGGGTCAGCACTTATAACTGTGAGCCTTGGGTAGCAGCAGTTATAAGAAATGACGTCAACACGAGCATGTTATGACGGTAGTTGCTTTAGTGACAAGGCACCGCCAAATCCAATAAGGATATGACATTTCGTCTTCAGCCAAGAACTGTGACTCCCACATGAAGGGAAAATTCCGTGGTCTACCCTGCGACAGGTTTTAGATTGGACTTATCGCTTTTCGTAACAGCAATTTACATACCATGTTTAGTATATGCATAAATGTGGCATGAAATGACTTTTTTTCCGGTTTGGAAGGTACTATTTAACGGAATATAAAGTGTTATCCACCTAGAAGTTACAAAGAAGGGTATATTGTAAATTATCCATATCCGTTAGAAAAGTTCACGTCACGATCACACTTAGGAATTCAGACAATATTGAAAATACTCTACAATGGCGTTTGACACGTGCAATACATGATGAGCGCGCCTGAGTGTGTGTGTTTGACATGTCAGAAACTCCTGTAGGCCTTATATTCACACATGCACTCCTCAGTGGAATTATAGCCTTCGCTGAAGGCCCCATCATACTGTAGCTATAGCCTTCCAACCTCAAACGTTTAACCCTAAACAAAAGTAAGCCCTATCGAATAACTTGTCACGATTCCTAGAATATTTGTACGTTACTGTGTAACCATCAATTTTCCACATGTTAACCCCTGCCTATATCACAGGAACCCTTCTGACCGTAATGAAACTAACATACCTCCCAGCACACAAGGAAGAACACTCCAAACCATGAGATTTGGCTGAAGAAAACGGGGCTTTTCTGAAACATGCAGCTCTGTGCTCGCCAGCCCTATCACTGAAAATATTTCCGTGTTGACGTCTGTAAAAGAATGTTTCTGGTCTCCTTGCCGGAGGCAGGGGAACAGCCGGATGTGGGGAAATACCGTAAACGACCTTATATAGATGTCACAAGTTACATTCCTGGTCAAACAGTTTTGTAAGAGACCGTGACATTGTTTGTTATGATGAGATTAAGCTTTAACTCCGGTCACGGACAATATAACCTACTAGTACATGTAAGGAAAGTTTGGCAGTGCCATGGCAAATACGGTGCATATTTCCCGCTTTGATGTTCATCGCTCTTTGCGCTGAAACTTTGGAGGGTGTGGTAGTCTGAGTGTCATCCCAGTTACTGTACGGTGAAGAGAATGGGTAAACTACTTAGGACGACACTCAGGCTAGGGGGTAGGTAATGCGGTGGCAAAATATTTTTTCGAACAATTTACTTTCTAGAATTCTGGACTCTGTTTGGGCAATCTTGACAGCGAAGCGTGGGGAGGTGATGTAATTTAGCAGCTGTTTTGTGATCGATCACAAACGTGACGTTGTGGGGAAACGGAATTTCCTGATACAGAAAACACATATCCCATTTGGGGCATTTCCAAAGCGATTTACAAATGTCAAGAAGTTTGTTCCGACTTGAACGAAATCATGTCGGCCCCGATAAAAGATCGTAAGTCTTAAAGCCTGCACATTCAAGAACAACCGCATCGCGGCGCAAGGAAACCATATAGCACAAACGACCAATTACGCACATGAAGGCATTTGGGAGAAATCTGTCGCATTTAAAGACTAAAAGTGGAGAAACAGCACCAAAACAGCTGAAATGGGATAGAATACAGAACTACATGCATAATCCTTCAAAAGGCTGGCCACTCGCCTAGTATCCTAGCAATTGAGGCATTCTCATCATAGCTACAAGGCTGGCAATGACGGTGGCAAAATACCATCTGTTCTTCAGCAGAGTCTATGGAAACGCGAAGAAAACTCGGCAGATGGTAAAACCCATCAGGCAAGTGGACTTAGAGACAACAGGATTAAGACATTTGCTATTCCTTCCGCAGTTTGATAAAAGGTAATATTCCATTTGAAAACCAACAACGTCGACGACCATCTGTTCCACCGTCGTGACAGACAGAAGAAAATGTTTAGAACCAGAAGTTCTGGTGTCATCTTTCGGGCATCATAAACCAAAACCGTAGTACGAATAAAAATCACACAGTTAACAGGCGTTTACAGCTCAGAGCAAGAACACTGAGTAGCAGACTGAGAGCAACGACAGCAAAGAAGAAAAATATTTGATAGTTCAACGCATTTTCGTGGTTAACGTTACGTCTAGGGGCCTACGGGAACTACTGAGGAGTTTTTTTCTTCTAGAATCATGAGTATGGGGGCCAGGAGCATTTTTCCTGCAAAGGAGCAAAGAAGATGGTACCCCTCTCCATGGTGCTGAATTTGTTAATGAAACATTCTAAAGCTTCCTGGTGGTAAAGTCAGTTACAGTTGAAGACTGTGCCACCTGTGCACTGAAATGCTCAGAAGTGGTCGACCTGACATGTCTACATTTGACAGAACATGCGGCCCTGTTGTTTTACTCCACACGCCCGGACATATGCCTTACCAGTTGTTACCTTGCTAAGGTCGCGGACGTGTTGACCGGAATGTTCTAATTACCGCCTCTAAGCGCGCAGTAATTTCGTATCTGAAAACAGACCTGGTGAGATGACATTCACACGTTTGTATGACAGGAACGGAACTGCGTGCTATTCTTACTATTCACAGTACAGGTTGTTGGAACAAATCAAAATAGCACTTATTGATGTAAGACTTTTTGGCATCAATCCAAGCATAATATCATGTAAGGTAGGGCTCGCAAACACGGCATACAGATCACAGAATATGAAAAGAAAGCTAGCCTCACCTACCTTCCACCCCGTAACTCAACAATCAGCTGAGCAGTAGCTGTGTGCTTTACAGAGAAAGATGTTTCACCAGATACGCACACAGAAGCGGATACAGGGCGATGTGATCACTCCCTACCGACCGACCAGTGCGACAGGCGCGTACGTGATGACAACAAATTGACCCAATTCTGAGTTGGATATGGTCCGGTGCCAAACACAGCCAAAGTACTCACAAGGGGCTGTAACGTGTAATAAAGTTGGTAATAAAGTTGTCATATCATCGATCCGGATCTTTGAGCACAGCAGATGACTCAGGTATGTGATGAAGCTAATTTTCTCCCTCAACAAATTAGGTCATAGGGGTTGTAAGCGGGCGTAATTTTGAAGTTTCTAATTTTCTAAAATGAGTCCTATTGTTCAAATACTACCTAGCAGAGGTGCATCTATTTCATCTAAAGATAATTACACGAGTTGCGATAGATCCACACTTTCACCCTGAGATACTAAAGACAAAACCTTCCAATGTGAATCAACAACAACCCCTTTTCCCAGAGTTTTCTTTGCAACAGACAGAAGAAATTCCCTTAGAACAGTTGGTAGGTATCTTTCCATTGCGCCTTGAAAGGATCATTTATCCTTCTTGCTCCGTGCCATCCTTAGTAATTATCTTATCCTGATGCCCATTACCTCCCTGAGATGGCTGGATCACAAGCCAGCTCGTCACAAGGCCTAGGAAAAAATGTTGTGTTTGAGGTTACTCAACCGTCCCTAGCAAAAACCTACCTATCCTGGCTTTTTTCGGTCAACCAAGGCATCTAAAACATCCATTTGACATCTGAGTGATGAAAACGTTACAGAATGGAGTTTTAACATTCTGTTGCGATAAAAAAGAAATTAAATCAAAACCTATATCCCCTTTTTACACCCTGCGTTTTAATGATATATTCAGTAGACATCCCGTTGAATCCCGGTGTCCTGATGTATTTCAGTTGTTACGTTGATATACTGTATGTTGGATCAGTTCGGCTGGAACAAAAACAGAGAGGAGAGCCCATACATATCGACCCTATTCTTACAGGACCGTAATCAGAAACACAACATTAATTTTTCTAGGCCTTAACTCCCAGAGTTGGCGGGATCACGAGCCAAATCGTTACGTCCGTTAATATAACACGACAAAGTCCGTGCAACATCAACGCAAGAGGCTGAGTCACCATCCCTTCAGGAACAGCCGGTCGGCTTGGTAAAGTCATTACTGTACTAATACTTCAATTTCTATGCACGAGTTTTCTCTGACATTTTGATGTCGTGCACTAAAACAATGGGATGTGTCATGCTTCGTCATCCTCATAATGAGAAATATCGGCATTGAAAGATTTCAATGTACATATAAAATGTCAGAGAGAGACGTTGTATCAAGAGTTTAAGACACTGATTTTGAAACACCTCCGCAAGGAGCCGTTAGGACTATAGGAGTAAATTGATTTCAATGATAGCATTGTCCTATTCATTCTACAGCAAAGTTTCCAAACATCAAAATTACGTGTATTTCAGGATCGGTAGCCTTATTGATGAATCATCTATCTAGACACACAGGATTATGACATTTAAGGTCTTGCACGAATTAACTTATCTCATCAAAAAGTCCTTAAACTTCAATATATATGCATGGGCTAACACTGTCTAAAACAAAGCCATGGTGAGTCATCGTCTGAGTGTGCACATGTGAATAGGCTGACTTACGAATGTGTATACCAGCGACTCTTGATAAAAAAAGTTTACTTTAAGCACTCTACGTTCATTCAGCAAAGTTTAAGTGAAGACTTATTATACTATTAGCCTTAAATCTGTTTCCATGACTTTGAATATACTGATGCCTACCATATGGTTCCCACTCCGTGGACATGCACTAGAGGGCATTGCACGCAATTTCGCGTCACTTCGGATCAACATATCGCCAGTTTGACTGCGCTGGCCGCTTCATGCTACTCAATAACCAGATGAAAGGCATTCCACCAACGCACACGATCGGCTGAAAGTCTTGTATAGAACATCTGTTGACATATACACATACCACAGAGTAACTTTCTGACGAGTAAGGTGTTTTTAGCTTAATGGGTGGTTGTTTCAGGTTTGGTAACAGTTTGGAGCGCTGAGGCGAGTATGACCTGTTACAGGCGATTGTTGACGTATGCTGTACACAATGGACTTCCCGTGTCCCTCCTCAGCCCCCGATCCAAACTCAGATGTCCTTCAGCTGTGCCTCTGACGAAGCTACTGTGTTATTTATATAACCAACACTAGTATTAGAGTAGAATGTTGTTCGTAACTGTCCATTGTCACTTGTATATCTACTATGTTTATACCATGTACTTGCAATTAGCCCTCGGGCACGACCTTGCAAATAAACTCCTATTTATACCTCCATTGAAAATGGGTGATTATACTTCAGGCAGGAGGGTTCGCGTGTGTCTGTCTGTCAATACTACAACTCTAGAAGACCCTGGGTGGATTGTCTTGATATTTGGTAAGTGGGTAGGTTTTAGCTTTTGGGCCCCCTTGCGGCTTGATTTAGTACTCCAGTGGAACTTCAGGGTTTGACATCTCGTGCTCTAATATCTCGTGTTTTGGACAAACTATGGTCACGAGTTTTTGTGGTAGATACTAAATTTAGAATTAGATAGCCCTCGAGAAGAAATGCTATACGTTTGGCTCCCGCTGGGACTTACTTTTTTGCCATCCTAAACTTAAGTAATCATACTAATGATACGATGAGCTGATGTCAATTTAATGACATTGTATGATTGTGTCGTAAGATAGTGTAATGATCATGACAGTTCAGACGTGTGCAAAATAATTACTTTTAGTTTTTACCTATAGAAAATTCAATAAGAAGATCAACGGAGTATCTTCCCTCTCGATCTAATGAGATTTCTGCACGACATCACGACGGTAACAACTGATGATCGGAGTTGTGTAGAAAACTACCCAATAACTTCCTAATCCGACTGTTACACATTCAAACAAGTGATGAATTACCCACCAAGAGAGGGGATTTATCCGCCTCGTACAATTACCGAACTCGACTTGTCTTCGTTCCAAAAAAGCTTTTAAGATAAACCGCCCAGACAGAAGATAGAATTAAACGTATGACTAGATTGCAGCAGCGGATGAGGGCATAACTGGGCCAATAGAGGGCTCGACATGCGGTACAGAACGCGCCGTGTCAGCAGACTATATTCAATCATATATCTCCCCATATTACATGCACAGCTCAAATGGCAAAAGTCAAACAAGTTAAACTCCATTAGCGGTCGGTACTCTCTCGCGGGATCTAATTTTGACTCAGGCTAATTCGATCCCACTCTAATTATTTCTTACTTGATCTGTAGCATATTGCCTTGTCTCCTGGACGCTTTACTGATACAAGTTTTACCAAAGGAAAAACGTGATAGCCAAACCGGGGATAGATCCCATCTCGCCTAACTACGGAAAAGTAATGTGTTTGGTACTACTACCCTGCTGACTTGTTTCCGGGGTAGATAAAAGTCAGGAGGATGTGGGACAAGTCAGACTTCCCTTAACTCCTGTAAACCAGCCAAATTACTCGGACTCACGTTACAACCCATGCGACCTTCAGCGGTGGTTGTCGATCATGTTTACTTGCGCCCTTGGCCTATGTTTGGATAATTTGACCCCAATTAGTTCAAACACCAATCACCATCAATTGAGAGGACGTGAAGGTTATGTACTACATGTGTTCCAGAAAATGTGAAAGAACAAAGATGCAGGTTAGACCCCATTCATTTCCACTTGACGTTGACCTTGCTGGCGATAATTCAGTGTCACAACCGGATAACTAACAAAGCAAATAAAAGACGCGATATTAAGTGGTTATTACAGTCACCTCCACCTTAGCAGAGTCAATATAGATACGATTTTGTTATGATGGGCTAAAACTTTGATAATACACACATGTACGAGGAATACATACATGGCAGAATGTGCAATGGAACTGTGTCATTTATGCTAGATGTTCTAAGTGGAGAAGTGACATTATCAAACATAACACGCAGGCCTACCATTCAACATCAACTTCAAATGTAAGGCGGGAATCACGTCACCCAGATCAAGCAGCCTCTACGCTTGTTACATAACCGTACAATAATATAACATCATTAAGGTTATACCTACTCACCACAAACGACTGGATTCTCTCACAGAAACACCTGTGTTGCCTCTAATAGAAGCAAACACTCCTCACCACCAGAAGCCAGGCAGGGCGAGTGAGCGACCACTTGTAGTAACGTGTTATCTGCGTGTTATGTGCATGAGAAGGATGACCGGGAACTCCCTCAGTAGCGTTTGGTTCTTCGTCATATGATGGATGGGGGTAATGTTCCACACGACTGGGGCCAACTCACGGGAGTGATGAGGCTCAGGGCTGCTGTCTGAGTCATCACAGCAAGGCATTGGGGTCACGCATGTCTGCGCTCACAAGTCTCACAACCGTCATGTGACAGATAGCAACGAAATCATTTAAGATTCACGACAAGACCTAAAGGCTAAAGCCTAGCCTGGGTGCCAAACAGCTTCCATGATCCGCACAGGCCAGCTCCTTGGCCCCTAGGCAATATTTACCACACTCAGAGTCTCTGGTACTAGATAGCACTATTAGTAGATCCTTACATTCAGATAGGAAAGTCTCTTCTCTCAGAAGGTATAACTCAAGATTCTCACTGAAAGGGGTAGTGGTAAACATTTCCTTGAGGGAAGTGGCTATGTTGTTCCTGCAGCCTGTTTAGGCTCTGGAAACAGCTCGCTGATGATGTCAAGTGACAACCCTACAAGCAACACCGTACACTGTCAGTAATCATAACTCAAGCTAACTGAGCTTATCTATAACTATTTGTTCCTTCGTTCTTGGCAGTTGTAACTGTCAGCAGTAATCCTGATTTCTGCTTCAATACACTCTGTTTCTATCAGTGACTCACATGTTGGATACTCGCCAGAACACATAAATCTAAGAACAGGGTGCGCAGATTGAAAAGGTAACGTAACACGTGTTCTAAGAAATAAGAGGTAGCGAATCATCGTAAATAATTTTTAGGACGCGTGTTATTGAAAGCCGTAAAATTACAAAACATGGAATAAGAGCAGAGATAAGAGGCACTTGATGACACCACACTGGATCATAAGTCGTCAGAGCCATTAAGAAATAACTATTGACGTAGGTGCATGAAGGAGGTGGATCATATCAAGCCTCATTGGATGAACCTACCTTCTTACGATGATTCCGATGCTCTTTGCTAGAATTCTAATAAAATAAAGGGTTCTAAATCTATAATCATTATTAGTCTAGCCATTTCATGGTAGCCTGACATAGAGGAGTAAGCCAGCCAGAGAGCTATAGCCGGGTAGGGAACAGCACGCGATCTGTGTTATAGACGTACTAAAAGCTTTGAATCTCTGATGTCCCTTGTCCAATAACAAGACTGGTGGAGGGCATACAACGTCACATTGTTACTGTGGGGCTCAAGAAATGTGATAACCTCCTTGGTGAATATATATATGTTATCGTCGGGACTACCCGAGGGGGGTGATTCTACACACAGAAGGAGGTTTTGTATCCAGGGTTGGATTCTCCATGTGTTCTGTGTTGATGGCATGGGGTCATCAGTTGGTCATCTCGACCCCTGCCTTTGATGTCTTATTTCTGAACCCTCTTGGGGAGTGACCTCAGCACTGGTCAGTGTTATTTCGGAATGCCAATATGGGAGACAATATGGGAGAGACCAGAAGACTGGATAATTTACACCATGAAACGTCCGAAACGTAGCGAGCGTTGTGCAGCACGGACATGTTTTGATCATCTCAACATATACATTTCTGCACTAGTACCTCACATGGGACAATGTTTGCTTCCTTGCCTTTGCACACGCTTCACGCCACAGAACAGCCACCCTAGGCGCTAGACTGGGCTTATCGTGAAACACACTGAGCTCATAAATCTATAGACGCGGCCAAATCTATTCCTTTGAGAAGCGAAGTGATAAAGTGTCAGTAATAAAAGTGAGTCGCGCGTACCTTTATTACCATTTACATTTATAGTAGGAAGATCACCACCTCACGGGTCCACTGGAACGCGTGCGGCGTGTAGACCATCCCTATCAGCGCCATGGATCTATCTATGCACATTACCTCCTGTTGCCAGTATTGGGCATACGAACGGCTGACGGGTCTACCGGTACCATACAGTTTCAATATCTGCCAGACATGAACGGAAACCGCGCGTTCGGTAACTCTAATGGTACGATGCACAGGCAGATTAAAGAATTTATATATATCCCCATGCTATACGCTTGATAATTCAGTACGATCTAGCTTGGCTGTGAATTATTTCCAAATATTGAGATACTATTACATCGACCAGAGCACAGCCTAGCACGTCCACCACCATGTCCACGAATCTGTATACGGGAAAAGGTGAAATACACGCTGTACAGAAATCAGACACTACTACATTAGGATTTCGTGATATCCCGCCAAACAGACAAGATTGGAAGGAGATTCTGGCACAGAATCCTGAATAGGATAACTTACTTACCGTTCTATCGTCACGTACTGGCCCCAATCGGCAAATATTCACGACATTTCCTTGGAAGATCCATCACGGACGCTTTCTATCACAGAACTGGAGATCTGAGTGGCCCAGTGTTGCGCCAGTGGGTACAAGGATCGCTAAAGGGACGACTCACGGGCGACACAAGTGCAACTAACTTGAGGAGCTTTATTCAGACATGGCCGTACGGCAGGAGTCGGTGGTCGGACTAAACCATCATAACATAGGGGTGTTATTAACATAAACCAACATGGGTGGCGTGATCGTTTTCCTTCCTTATTTCTATCTCTCTTACTACATTGTACTTTACACCAACTAGCTATGCCCAACTATTATTAATCTTAGCGGCGTGATTTCTTTCCTTCCTTCATCTCTCTCTTACAGATACAGTATTTCTAGGTGGTATTATCGTTTCTTCCTTCTCTATAACGCTTACAGTTACTGTCTCTTTAGATAGCATGATCTTTCCTTCCTTCTCTCTCTTACAATTGCTGTTTCTTTAGGTAGCGTGGTAGTTACGTCCTTCTCTCTTCCGTACAGTTACTGTCTCGCTATGTGACCACTTTCCTTTCCTTTAAATTACTGACTCTGGTAGGTAACGTTGTTTAGAGTATGAAGTACATACATGGTGAGGTATCAGCTAAATAACTTGGGAATATACGAGTAAATATAGTGGAAGACTAAATCTGGTAGTAAGGAACTATTTACTATGTGAGTACATATGATTTATCACTATCAGCTACGGAACTTCAAAATACACAAGTACCTATATAGTCAAATATCAAACCTGGTATAAGTAACAATAATAGCTTTGGAATATAAGGGTATGTTGAGAATACACCTTGGCCACACTACAACTATGAGCTAAACCTTGTAATTAAAGACATGCTAACTAGCTTAATACTGACTAACTGTGGTAACAAACCTACCAAGATGGTATAGCGTTGAAAGCTTATAAGACATACTATAGTTAACAGATCAAAGATACATATAAGTACTTGTTAACTAAGTTAATACTGACTAACTGTATCAATAAACCTACTAAGTTGGTATAGTAGCTGAAAGCCTTAAAAAGAAAACATAACATAGCTTCACCACCGGGCATCTATTGTTTGTTATGTGCATTGTAAAGTTCAGGAGTGACAATAAACAGAGATCACACGTGGAGGATTGTGAACTGTACCAACAATGGTAGGACTGGAATGAGACAGTTGCAATATCGCAGTGCGAGTGGCCTGTGAATCGAAGTTCTCGGACGAGTTCTATGTTTTCCTTGATGTGAAATCAATACTGCAGTGGGAGTTAACTGTGAAACAAAATACTCGGACGAGTTCGATGTTCTCCTTGGTGGGAAGTCAATACTACTGTGAACAGAGGTCTCGAACGAGTTCTATGTCTTCCTTGTTGCGAATGTAATATTACCGTGTGAGTTAACTGTGAAACAAAGTTCTCGGACGAGTTCTATGTTTTCCTTGATGCAAAGTTCTGCATACGGGGTTTCTGTCCTGGAGTGCAGTCTCTCCATTGATTCACTCAGGCGGGGGTGGTTTAGGTGGGGGCCGAGCCACAGGACGAACATACGCTGGATGATCAGGTGTGCTCTGGTAGTCAATCTGCACATGTAGGGAGTCGGCCTCTACCATGGTCGGATGCAGTGCTTCTGGCACCTGTGGAGTGGCACCTGTGGGATGAGACAGGTGTCTCTGCTCTAGAGGATCAGGTGGGTGTCTCAGCTCGAGAGGAACAGGGACAGTTGGTTGTGTCTGCTCTGGAGAAGACAGGTGTCTCTGTCCTGAAGGATCAGGTAGGCGTTTCTCCTTTGGAGGGTGAGGTGAGTGTCTCTGCTCCGCCGGAGATCTAGACAGGTGTTTCTGTCCCGGAGGATCAGGTAGGTGTTTCTCCTTTGGAGGGTCAGGTGGGTGTCTCTGCTCTGGAGGAGACAGGTGTTTCTGTCCCGGAGGATCAGGAAGCTGTTTCTCCTTTGGAGGGTCAGGTGGGTGGCTCTGCTCCGGACAGTTGTCTAATTTGTCTGGGTAGATGCCAGGTTCATTCGTGTTGGAGTCTGGTTCGTCTGGGTAGTAGTCTACATTGTTCGGGTAGATGCCAGGTTCATATGAATAGCTGACTGGATCATTCGTGTTGGTGTCCGGTTCGTCTGGATAGTTGGCTAAATGATCTGTATACAGAGAGCTGTCCCAATCGTCTGGATAGTAGTCCAAATCGTCTGAATAGGTATCATCTGTATATGGAGACCAGTCCGAATCGTCTGAATAGCAGTCCGAATCGTCGGAATAGGTATCTGATTCCTCCGCAGTGGGGAATATGTGATGGTTGTTGGGTCGTACAGTCTTAGCTTCGTGGTGTTGGTGGGGAAGATTGTCAGGCAGCCGATTTACATGTGGCTGTGGCTGTTGCATGTATGGTTTCAAGTGCTCTGTGGATGCCTTGGATGGAGAGTAGGTTGCAATGGAGCCATCAGAAAAGTGGATCTGTTGTTTGGCAAAGGTGATGAGAAGGCCATTGTCCTCTAAGAATGGGAACCCTGCGACGATAGGGGAGTGTAACTCGGTCACCACAAAGGCGGCAAAGTTAAGTGCTGTCCTCTGTCTATAAAATGTAGTGAAACACACTCCTACGATATCAGCTTGGTTGGGAGTGGTATTTTGGGTAATAGCTAGTCCCAAACGTGCTGCCTCGTCTGCTCGTATTTTGTTGCATTCTGCCCCTGTAGCTAGAGAAATGGTGACTGTTTGGGTGTTGTGAGATGCCGTAAATCGCGGCACAGACCGAACGGGGACTTTGGACATGCTGACAAGCTGATGGACGATACAATGCCGAGGTTTGGGCCGTATAATTTCTGGTATATTTATTCGTAGTCTGACTAGTCATCGACAAGTACTAGAGAAGACCTGATCGTACCGTTATTTCTGCTGTGAGTTCGCCAGGCGTCTCTCCGAAACTGAAGTCAACAAAGAAAGGCAAACGGCGGCCGGCGTGTTGTGACGTTTGTCGAACGTCGGGGGTGTGGGGGTGGGGGGTGGATGACGAACTTTTCCGGTGAGATTTTCTCATATCCTGGCACGGAGACGGAACCGTATTGGTGCTCCGATACAAATTGGGAGATGGGAGTAGTTTGAACGGTTCTGGAGATTGTACTGATGCACATCCGTGGCAATGTTACTGCATAGTTTTCGCTAATTGTCAATCCGACAAAGATGGAATATCCCGACCGAATGTTGTTGGGACGATCCGTTGCTTAACACGGGGAGAGGGAGGTCCGGTAAAATAGTGGATTTATAGATTAAAGAACGCTTGATGAAACAATAACACGATGAATGCACAGTACAAGCCTTGATGGTTATGTCTCTGGAGGCGATGAGTGAACAAAGGATCAAACGAGTCTCGTCTCCGAAGTCGTGGATGATTTGGGTGAAATTATGATAAACACAAGCTGGGTGGACGATCGGGGCTCGCCACAGAGAATACGAAGTGTTAGTCAAGATGCGAAAACCAGCAAAAACTCACGCTGGTCTACTCCCTGCGTCTTCACACGCCAGTCAAACCCATCCGCTGGGTATATGACTACGCTGGAACCAGGGATGACGTGTAGATCAGGGCCTCACGACGGGCCGCGGCGCGAAGTTTACTTTGGAAGTGACAAGATGGCGGCTGTTCCGCCGGTATGGAGCGCACGTGGGGCGGCGCTAGCGAGGAAATATTCCGGATTTTCGGTGGCGGATAAGGTCGCGGTCTTCACCTTGGATCCTCTCGCACTGGCCCATCGGGTGGGTGAATGGCGTAGTAGGACTGGAAGATCGCGTAGCCTTTCCAGCTTTAAGAAATCCGTTTTGCCATGGCTGGTCTGAAGGTTGTTGCTTTGGGTGTGCTCTCACGGACGCTAGGTGCGAATCCTTGAAGTCATTTGCGGCGTTTTCGATGCAGTTATCGAATCGGTGAGTGGGTTTCGAGATCCCGACGCTGCCACCACGCCAGTGGGTACAAGGATCGCTAAAGGGACGACTCACGGGCGACACAAGTGCAACTAACTTGAGGAGCTTTATTCAGACATGGCCGTACGGCAGGAGTCGGTGGTCGGACTAAACCATCATAACATAGGGGTGTTATTAACATAAACCAACATGGGTGGCGTTGCTGTTGACCCTCAGAAACCCGGCAGCATCTATCGCCTGCCACTGGATAAGGCGGATCGAGGGAGCGACCAGATGACTACACGCAGCTGGATCAGACAGCGCAACACCCCTTTCTGGGGGAGACTCGTTAACAGTACGGTATGGTTCCCAACTGACCATTGGTTCTTAATAGCACAATGCCTTCACCATGCAGCATGGGGATTTTCCCCCGGTAACTTTTCAATTACGCTCAGACGATAATTATGGGTAATGAATCTACCTTAGGGCTACATCTCGGGTCAAATGTCTCTCTCAAGGAAATGCATGAGCATCCCGACCGTGTAATTGTGTTGTCAAAGTCAAATGCAAAGGAGGGTCAAAATATATGAGTATCTAGCGGGGTCATACCATAGAAAATCTTTCATACTTTTCTCTATTTATCTCTCAGTAAGAAAATCTACGTTTGCATTTTAAAAGATAAGGAACATATATATTCATATCAAGTAGACTATACGGGGACTGGTATATTTCTTCCTTTGCTAAGAATATTGCACAGAGCTCAGAACCAACAAATGCATATGATTATTCAACCTGCCATAGAATACTGCACCGGAAATTGCGTGTTTGCAATAGCAGTGTCTATCGTTTAATTCCTTTGATTTAGACATCTGAAAGGTTGTACATAAAGATCGGTCTTTTACCAATTCGTTTTCCTTAAGAATGATTTCCACTGATAAAAATGTCAGAGATGTATATGTCAATGTGTATGGAATGGAGTTGAATGCAGAATGTCTATTACCATATCATTTCTGCTAGTCAGTCTGGTGTTTCCATGGGCAAGTTATTCGTCAAACTTTATCTTTGCGGTTCCGCGTTTCATCACTAAGAGTGTAGTATGTCAATGTAGAAACCTCATTCTATGATGGCTGTTTTCATTTCGTCTTCTCTGTCCACGCTGGTTCCCGCGTGTTTACAAAGACAAATTGTAGAATCCATCTCAGCTGTTTCGTCTCTTACTATCAATGATTGGGGGAAGTTTAATGAAATGCGCCAGTTTATTGATGTTGGTAGTGCCAGTGCGAGAGAGTTTACTGTCGTTATTTGGACAAGTTGTTCCTAGTGGTAGTTTGTTCTGAAATTGATAGACAACAATCATCTCTGTCCATATGTATGTTGATCTTTTGGCGCTATCTGAAATGTTGACACCCCATTTTTAATAATGAATAGATGTGCCAAAGTCCTATGTAAACACTGGTATCATCCAATTGGTGCTATATTCGTCCTTATTTCCATACATATCTATTAGCTCTCCCAGAGAACATACTGTACGATATTGGAATCAGGTGTTGTAATCTGGCACATTTATTAAACTGTTGCACCAAATACTAAATGGTAATCCATCAACGGTTATAGCTGCAGTAAAACACCAGATTAAATACGGGGTTAAATGAGTTATTCTTCATCACTGTTATTATGTATTTCCTCCAAAGCAAAATAATTTTTATTCAGGAAATTACAAGTATTTGTTTCGATTGTACATTGCTTTTATCATTTCCTCGTAATTGTATATTTAAGCTACATTTTGCACATTTTGTATGTCTAAAATGCACACAATTCAGCGTACGCTGCCATGTTTTTTTTAGAGGTCATCCATTGGGTCAAGTAAACTTAATAATTGGTCATAGACAATGGATATGTGGTATTTTCCTAGGAATCGAATTTTCAGTGAAGTGATGTACATGCCTGGCTGCCACAAAGTACAAGCACACCACACCACACCACAACAATGCAAATGGCCATTGTTGCTGTCTTTTTTCTTCCTCCGAGAACACGTTATCTATAATGTGGAAAGGCTGAAATATAACATTACAGCGTCTGTCGATCCTAGCCCGGCTTTGTTCTACAGTCCTTTCTACCGCTGAACACACCTCCCGCTTCTTCTCTACATGTCGTTTTTCCTTGATCCCCTGAAGGTCTCTGCGTTTTGAAAGGGGTCAAGACGAGGAAGCAACCTCCACCGCCTTGTCGTCCATCATCCCGACTGCCGGCAGATTGATTTTGATCTGCCTGGGCGTAATGTGATGGTTGGAATTCCTTTGTAATCCCGGCCAAGCTAACGCCACATTTCCAAGCCGGGGCCCGGCCGGGCTGTTTGTGACGACTAAAATAGAAATATATACGTAAAGAAATACACAAATAATACTCACAGCTATCCTCGTAGACTCTCGCTAAGACGTAAAGTCTTGTGTAGTTTGATGCACTTTATTGTCATACTTTTCGTTCACGAAAGCTGCCCGACTGGGCCCTGGTTTGGAAATGTGACGTGGGCCTTACGGATCCTCCGTAGTTTATACCGCTGGCTCCCTCTGTCAGTCTGTGACTCTGTGTCACAAGTTGCTTGTTGAGATCTACGAAGAGACGGTACCCAGGCTAGCTTACGGACTCTCAACATTCGTCTGGGATTGGGAAGAGTGACCATACCTGCTCTGGACACATTTCTTGGATTGACTGCACAAGACGTTGATAAAAAAAATTGCATGAGTATTCGTATCGTATACCTCTCATTCTCAATTTTGTCAACCTCTGAGTCAAATAGCTTTCTTGGAATCCATCAATGAATTGATGTCACAAATCAACCAACGGAATTAATAACTAGGTCAGTCAGCCAACTTAGTTTACTCATATTTGTCAATCATTTTGAAGAAAAATCAATTACTCTAGCCATCGATGCATTACTAACTTGATTAGTGGGTCAATTAACCCGCCAATATATGTGATTAGGTTGACTATCTGTGATTGATCCTCTGATTGATCGCGAATAGATTGCAGCCTGTCATTCAAACCTCACAAGTTTTAGAACGTTGACACACCGATCGTAAAAGCAATGAATAGCCCCGGACCAGAGCTTGTGGTGCCTGAGTTTGAAGAATCGGACTGTAATTACGTCATTAGCACGGCAACTTGAGGCGAAATTACTCTCAGCAAGTGTGAGTAGCTCTCATTACTGAGCGAGAGGAGCTGAGGAGCAGATCGCATAATCTCCAGGCAGATCCACTGACAAGACAGTATCCATGGATGATCCAAGCAAGTGGTGGCCGCCTGGAAATTGTTTTGACCCATGAATATTGTCTTGCCAAGTGTAGCCCTGCTTTGAGGTTATAACTCGTAGAGATACATATCAGTTTAATAGGTGTGACAGGTCGTTCAGTATAATATCTCAAGCTGCTGTCGCGCCGCGTGCCTGCGAAGCTGGTTTCTTGCGCTGAAGGGCGGTTATGCCGGCTATAAAGATACAGGTACAGGTATGCTATAAAAGAGGACAAGATATATCCAGTTTACCAACTGAACCGACACAACAATGATCATTCTCCTCCAGCTTTTTGGGGAAAACATTTGATTCCTTGTACGAGAATTTACTACTTTAATGTGAAGTATAGATGAACTGTAAAATGAGCTGTCGTGTATATTACAGGTATTCAAGGTGTGATTGAAGACATTATTGATCTCGAGGATACAATCAAAGCACACAGGGGTGTCCTCATTCTTCCACGGCTATTCCGTCGGACGGTTACGCTGCGCAGACGTTCGATAGCACATCAAATCACAACCTTCATCACGGACAAATGACACGTTACAACACAATGGCCACTGGCAGCGCAATTCTTAACGATACCCATCTCAGCTGAATTTTCTTAATCGTTTTCCGCCAGCTACCATTGATTTCTTAGTAAAGACGCCTATTTTATTCTCCATTGAATGGATGATATGGACGACGACAAATCAGGTATTGTAAGTTCTTGAGGTAATCTCGCGTCCGAGTTTTCTTGGGTTGAAAATTGATGTACATTTTTGTCTTAGCGTGGCAAATATTTGGGTCATCTCAATTCCAACTGCATGGGTGAAGATTACCCACAATCAGTCTACGTCTTGCATTTCTATGGCTTCAATTTCCCGTTTCTCTATGGCGACCTTTCAGCAAGCTCCTCGCGGGAGACCCACATACAGCAATTCGGCTAGATCCAGTGCCTTTATTACATGCACCGAAAGCGTAGGGTCATGCGTAATGGGAACGGGTCGAAATCAGAATATTTGGAACATTTCCGACATCAATAGAAACTGGTTATTGGGTTTTGTATACGGCACAAGGTTTCAGTACACTTGAATCTTCCTATTTTAGAAGGAAGGGGATATTTAATTGACATTTTGCAAAAATTGAAAATCTAGTCCACGAGTCACAACGATGGGCAACGAAGGTGCATGCCGAGGGAGATCCAAATTCTGTGTTTATTCTTTTTCAACGAAGTGGAAAACGCGGTACAAGAATTTGCGATGCAACTTGTTGGATTTGAATGGGAAAACTCGCCATGCTGACCCCGAGGTCATTAAGGGTAATACTTCCTGCATCACAACAAGACCAGACGGGCATCAAACCTGACAGGGTGATGCGCTTTTATACACGTCTAGTTATATGGGTCCATATAATCGGGCCTCACGGGAAGAAATCAGTTATTCTGCCTCTTACCAGTCTCCTACCGTAGCAAAGCCTCGCCAGAGGCCCATGAGGTGCACCTTGGGCAGGCTGCGCTATTAAAGCTGGACCGATATTTGTACTCTTGTAGACGTGGCCTTTAAACAGCTGTCAGTCAATTAGATCTGGTGAGAAAAATGGCATTAAGGCAATTCTCTGATTGGCTGATAGCCGGTAGGCGTCCACGCCCACAGTAGTGGAAACCTCAGCCCGGCCCGGCAGAGCCACCAAAGTATACTTACTACATTAGCCGCAAGCGAGGCTCTGCGTAGGAGAATACCTTTCGCAAGAGTGTATTGTGTGGTTGGTGAAAGCTGGACCTTGGCTGGACGAAGCATGTCGACTGAGACTCCGATCATGATCTCTACAGATAGAATCGGCGGTTATGCAAGAAGATCAGAGTCTCTATCCTATAAACATATACGTGTATATAAAGATCCACGACGATCTTACAATCCAACAGTATGCAGAAACAGTAATGTCTTCATGGAATCTCCTGAAAATGTGTGTCATGATTGTTATTGACTTGCGTATTGTTATTACAAAATCTTATTTCATGTGTTTATTACCCCTTATTGTAATATCTATACGACCCCATGGCCTACTTTGGTGTCATCGTATCTTGACATGTCCAAGGTTAGGAAACTGTGTCAAACGCGCGGTGGTGGAAAGGTAAATAAAGCCATCGTGCACGAATGAATAGCTACTTGAACATTGATGAAAACAAACTGGAGTGGGCTTAGGTACGGGAAGGCTACAGACCTGAGGCACCGGGATCACATCATGGTCAAACATGAAATCGGTCATCATTATTCTCGGTTGTTATCTGACATTGTAGAAGGGGATTTGGATTGTGAGTAGTCCCTGTGGATAAAGGCTTTTCAGTCCGTCCGTATCCGTGCGGACCGCCCCAGTTTAACTGTGGTTACTGATGAAGTGTATCCGCTCCAGGGAATGAGATAACCGAAGAGCGGTCAATGAAATATGTACCGTGCAGGAACACCATACAACCCATGCATACAACCACACAGTAATGGTGTTTTCAGCTCCTGTAGGACAGAGCGTTATTTTTCTGTGTGAATACTGTGAATTCAGAAGAGGACAGTCACGATCCTCAGGACATCTGCTCAGGGATTAATTAATTAATGTACCAATGAATGGGGCGTGGTGCCGCACGTAACGTTAACATTATGAATGTGACTGTGAATCACGATCTGATGGGGTATTCAGTGTAGGAATTTGCCTACCCATGGTCAATACACGAGTGCAGCTAGGATATCATCTATTCCAACTTTCCGCCTCGTCACTTGTTGGTAGATGGCAAAACACCGGGCCCACTCATCGTAGTACCTTGCATCAGCATACGAACATACAATAACAAGTAATCAATTCCTCTTACCTCTGTGAAGCAGTCAGTCAAGCACAAGATTCAGCAACAGTTACATCCAGTCCAGTGAACAACTGCGAACTCAGTGGTGTAGAACAGTGTCATCTTTCAGATCAGGTGTGTTCCCGTGCAATCCGTGATTACTGCCACACGGCTAGCCTCTGTAACGCCCCGTGGCCTACTGTGCACCCAGCAACTCTCGTACAGCCTCTCTCATCGTGACAAATCTGCGGCTGTGATTAGTAGTATAATACTTAACCCTGGCACGCGGTGGTTCTCATGTACCAACCACTCCAGGTCGTAACATTTCCAGTCAAACTGTCATGCCAGTGTCCTTCTCTTCACTCATGCAGGTTGCAAACCTGCAGTCTTCTCCATAGATGTGAAGGAATTCCAGGCTCTCGTAGTGCTTTATGATTCCGGCCGGATAAGCTCAACAAAAGACTGCCCGCTCCATTGGCGCTAACATGGCCATTTACTGGACGCACTCACGCCACCACGTACACCTCGTCTGAAATACTAGTGAGAGGACTGGCGTGCTCAACATTCACCGAGGGGTTGTACAACACTCCGATGGGATCACGTGAAGAGTACCACATCACGACAACTGCACATCTAAGGGGACGTAAAATGCGAGCATCAGAGAAAGAGCGGGAATTACTGAAACATCCATCGGCCAACACTACATCCATTCCAATGAGCTTGTTAGATGTATATGTACGTGCCCACGCCCGATTAAAGTGAAAAAATCGATAATTCTTTTCTCGGTCAATTGATCAGAAAGCTTTTCCCTTTTAAGGAAGCTAATGCAAGTTTATGCGAAGCGATTGTTCCGACGTGCTAAATGTTGCATGCGTGACCTATGGGGTTATCGAAGGGGACAGCTTGCTGTCTGGATTCATGAATTGTCCAGAAGCACAACAGCAACTGGACACAGCAGTAAATAGAGTATTCAGAATATAGCACTTTCAAATGCTTCTCTACAAGAAAATACTCATCTACATCGTTGAACAGAGCAAATTGGTTATTTCGTTTTGTTTGATGATTAGAATGACCGATGGAGTAACAAATAACGGTGAAGAGATGTAGGCTGATGTACTCGTTCATTATGCGTGTATATGTATAGCGGCATCGGCAGTAGTATACGAGGGGCGTGCAATTAGTAATGGTCCTGACCCATTTCCCATAGCAGGAGATTAATGAAACTTGGCACAGTTATTAGTCTTTCTCTTCATAGGAATCACCCAGAGTTATGCATTTCTCCCATCGTTTGATGCAGCTCTGGACACCGATTTTGTAGGACACCCCAGGTTGGTCCTCCAACTGATGCCTCATCAATGGCACAAGAGGGACGACCAGGTCTGGGAGCTGTTTCCACAGACTTCCAGCCACGTTTGAATTCAGGATGCCAGCGTTTTACAAGGTCATATGATGGGGCATCATCACCATAAGTTTCATTTATTTCATCAAAAGTCTTCTTTTGTGTGCGTCCTTTCAAATACAAAAACCGGATCACTGCGCGACACTCAACTGGTTCCATTTCACACCTGGTCCATTTCGCACCTGACTAAGTTCAAACACCAGTAAATCAGAAACCACAATTAGTTCAGAGCTGTCTTTTGCAACATAACCCATAGAGATATGAATTATTACACATACAAAATTTCATTTAGATCAGACAACTGGAAGTGGGTCAGGACCATTACTTATTGCACGCCCCTCGTACGCACAAGGCACAAAAAATCAACAGCCTTTGTGCCATCACTGGTAGCAATGCCAAACTAGAGATCTACGACCTCATATCTTAGCCACGTAATGTTGTCTCATTGTATGCAAACGATATGCACAGATGTTTCTAACCATATGGCTTTACATGGATTCATTATCTCCTCTCTCTAAATCACAGATGTTGTAAATACTAGTAACCTTCTTTAGGAAGCTGTTGTTTCTATATTCTATGTATGACATTCACCTTTATCTAACCTGCATGTGTCACTAGTATGAATACGCCATCATTTCCCACTAAGACATTCATACAATATCCTTTTTTGGTTATACAAAATAGGTCATGATTTATCTATATCCTTTAATGTTCCCCTCGAATTGAATAACACATGTATGCCGTTCCAGTTTTTAGCATAATTGAAGCATACGTCCTACTTGTTTCTTAATTCTTAACACCAAACCAATACAAATATCATAAAGATCCATCCAGACTTCTCAACTTATGATGTTCTCAGACAGACAAGAAGGAAATCCCACACGTGCACATACTAGTATAATCTTCTTGGCGAAAGTAAGGCTTTGATGGACCTGCGAGGAATTCATCTGGCATGGTCCTTGACTCCTTTCCCATTGACTGAAGTACACCGTTGTGAATTCATTGATGTGAAGTTGGGGACACGACGTTCGAAGTGAAACGATTGAAGACAATAAAGACTCAATCCTACGTGTACATGCATTAACGACTGTCAAGCTGCCTTCTTTAAACACACCTGACCAATAACTACTTCACTGAGATTGCACTATGAACTGATCCATATCAGAAACAGACTAGAGCAGGTTATTGAGGATCATACTCCATTGCAAACATAAATAGATTACCTATCGGATATCAGCCCAGGGATCCTATACACACCAGAGGTCGGATAATCGTGAGACGACACCAACACTACTTGTATTTCCACTTGACCGGTTCCGAGCGCAGCTCCTGATGTAATCATGCTGCAGCAGAGGGAGTGAGAGGGGGCAGTCATCTTGTTACGTCTGGAGCTTCACCTCCCGCACAGGTAATAGAACGAATGAGATTAAGCTACGGCTGTGATCGGAAGGGCTCATGAATGTAAATGGGGAAAAGATCCAGAGAGGGGGTCTATACCCATGGAGGTAGATGTTAAAAATCAGGAAATGCCATGTAATGCTGCTGCTTATCTCTTTCCCTTGCTGTAGAGTGTAGAATAATAAAGGGTTAATGCCCCGCCCCGAGGTGTATATGGTGAGATAATCCCTGGTCAGGTGCGATA
>NC_049980.1:21951763-22025183 GCF_000003815.2 Branchiostoma floridae | reverse complement strand
TCTCACCATATACACCGAGGATAAGGCGGGGCATTAACGTTATTATCATATAGCCTATCCAACTGACAGTTATTTCACACAAATTCCTTTATAACAAATAAACACTTTAATACATTACGTAAAAATACATTTGCAACATATATATTGTACAATAGTGTCTATATATAATACAAACATTAAACTATTTCATCATCATCATTTAACTAATAATTTTAACTAATCATCTGTTTGTGAGATAGCATATCAGCATCAACATGTGGCTTATTTGCAATACAAACTACATGTATTAAGTGGAGTCCTGGTACCCCCCATGCAGAGCCTTTTCACTTGGGCACGACAAAGTACGTATATATGAAGTGATTTAGGAAGGTACCGGCTTAATCACGTTAGAAAGCCATAATGAAAATGTGTAAAATCAGCATAATTCCTTTTCAAGTATCCCTATATTCCCCATGTGGAGCCCTAATTAACATAACCAATCAATCATAATATTTTTGACAGTTATGCATGGTTTACACACAAACAACAGTACAAAAAAAATTCATGACTGTCCCCTGTATAATGGTGCGGTCCAAAAAGTGGTCGGTTATTAGAATAACCGACCACTTTTGAGGTTACTGCCTGATAACCCATGGGAAATGGGGGCCTCTGATTGGCCAACTCCATCTGGCTATATGATAATCACATTTACTGGATCTTTGCATAATGTGATGTCAGTGTCAAATTAATGTAACTTATAATTAGATATTCTTGATGGGTCGAATGTGTAGATTTCTCTGTCATCTCAATATAACTTATGGGCAACTTGGTTGACAGTCAAACATTTCTTTTTCTGACTGCCATCGTGAGTATTGACTTGACCCCCTCATTTCACTTACTGGTTCGGTGGCCGTAACTTTCGAGGTCGCAAACGGGTCATCCAGTAAATTGAATGCCGTCGGCAGGATTACTGACTTGAAGCATTCATTTTTTAGAACAGCCCTTCACTGATCTCGATCCCTCGATGGGTGTGTGGGTTATTCTAATGAAGCCTGGAGTAGACGGGTATTTTCTTGTAAACTGTGCAAAGCATGCACAATTTGCATAATGCATGCCTGATGATATTAACCTTAACACGGATTACATGCATGTCGTAAACATGAAGTTCCTATCAATATTAGCTTCAAGGACAAACACTTTGGAATACGCACAGAGTTCCCTACACCCAGGAAACTGGCAAGAATTACACTATAATGTACATTTATAAATGAAACAGCCCTGAACTAGCAAATTTTCACCTTCGTCTTCACTAGTCCCTATCGTTACGAATTGAACCCAATATAAGTGAAGAACTGCGTCTGCATCCCAATGCTCTCATCAATGGAACAGTCTGGCACGACTGGAACATTACACGCGATTAGGATCACACGTCGCAGCATTGCCACTCCGGTAAGGATGATTTTGACAGATTGGCTAGTTAAGGGTAATCCAAGAGAAGAGCATCAGGCGGGCTCTTTAACAAAACCAATTTCCCATAGTTGGTCCATGTGGGCTATAAAGATATCCTATCTCCTGGCGAAAAACGTGAACTTAATATAACCTACTAGTCTACGTATATGAGTGAAATTTCGCAAACGCATACCTTTATACTGTACACGTTTGTGAAATGTTACTTATAAATCATATTTCCCAGTTGGGTAAAAATCAAAACAATTCATCACATTCCTGAAAATGATACAACCTTGCCTTTGAAACGAAACTCACACACAAAACTCCAATATTACCGGGTAGAAGCCAAATGCTGGCTCTTTTTCTACCAATTCTCTCTTCTCCATCAATTTAAAGCCATATGCGCAGTTATATTGGGAATCTGCAGGGTTAGCGACAAGATGCTATCAGTATAGCGCAGCAATTTTGCCCATTGGCTGCCCCCTGAGACTAGGCTTTCCGGCTGTATGTAATAACTTGGGAAATGACACTCCTATCATACACATGATCTATGGACAAAGGAAGGCAGCTAATTCTGACTCTCATATTGAAGGCGGTATAGCCAAATCACATGTCAGAGTTTTAGTAGGTGAGTGATATACTCACAGTGCATATGGCACTGCGGTTCATTAGTATTACTCTTATTGTGTCGAACGTCAATGGAAACTAATAGCCATGCAACTGTTGTAAGTGAAACTCAATTAAACATTGATGAATTTGGAATGAAAATGGATGTAACAGTTACAACTATGCCAGTAATATAGAGTTGAAACTTAACATTTGCTATTGATGTCTTTAATATACATATTGTCTCTATGAAACAAACGAACTAGAAATGCATCAGAACAGAACAAATTGCAGTTTTCTTTACCGAGCTCAATCTAACATTTAATAATGGTTTTCATATTGTCTCCTTTTTGACTTATCAACGAATTTTGCAGGATTTTCTGGTAATGTTTGCAGCACTTAATAGATTTGAGGGGATTTCAGGGCCAATGTATTATACACGGCCATCTGTTCTTTTTACTTATAGGGCGAATCAACTTCATATGCGTAGAACTACACACACTATACATGATGTAGAAAAACAGTAGTCGTTGATTGCGAATGGTGATTTGTATTAGCACAATGTTAAAACTGCCATTGCAAAGAAAACCCTTATTTTGGCATCCGTTTTACTGTAAATAGATAAAAATGGCAGATAAAATTACATTGCACAATACTTAACCTGGCATGTAATGTTAGAGGGGTATGCTACAGAAGAGGTTTGTATTCCCCTGCTGTGTACGCTCTTGTTAAGCATGTCATTCATGTTAAGTCCCAATGGGTAAAGTCTTCCACAGAATAATACATCAGGAATAGGAGCTGTCATCACAGTACTTACATCTCTACAGGGAATGATGGCAATCATAATCTATTCATCAAAACAAGTAACGTACTCCTCTTGAGAGTAGCCCTCTTTCCAACATCCGATGTATATAAGACTGCCTTAGTGTTGCAAAGCAAGCAGTTACGTGTACACAAACAATGTTTAATTGTACCATCATACCAAATTTAAAGCTTTCATCTGGGATGTTCCTACCAACAAAATACTTCTAACACATTGAATCATAAGCATCTTAGTTTATGTCTATCTACACTGTAATACTTTCTTTGTCAGCGCTTTTGTTCTTCCTCTACTGAAGCATTGAACATCATTATAGCAGCCATTGGTTAAATCTAACCATAAATATGAGTGAAAGAAGTGGAATACAACTGGTTGTACAAACACATATTTAGCATTGTCCTATGATTATTATCTACAAAGATGAGCTTCTATGATAATTATACTTTGTACAAACACATCTGGAAAAATGTGCATAATACCTATCACCCAACTGATGATATGCAACACAAAACCTTGCCTAACTTTAACACCTCTGGATAATTCGCATTGACACCTGCATATTTCATGAGCTTCACCAAAGTAGAACACATTCAAGGTGTGTCAAGGTTAATGTGCTCCCTCCAGTCACCAACAAGTCTCAGGAGAAAACATGCCCATGGCACCTTGGCAGCCAAACTGCAGCTGCTGATTGATAGTCATTGATAGGCATGTACTGTAAAACTGCAAAAAGTTGAGGAGTTCTTTTTTCACTCTGACATCTTGACCAGTTTTGTTTTTTACCTATTACCATTAATGCCAGTCAAGCTGGAAATGGACACATTGGCTACGTCATTCACTTCAGACTCTACAGTTGCTGAAATTCTTCCCTTCCAAATCAAAAGCCTTTTACGGTATTCCTCGGGGCATGTCTGCCAACACACCACAGGTCAGCTACAATTCTCCCAGCATGGATTGGCATTAAGTGTGCCATAGATCAACAGAACTAATCCAGCAGGAAAATTGTGATTTATATTGGATTATTCAAGCAATCAGAGGGTTTCTTCTGCTTGACTTGTGACCCCCAGACTGATTTCAAGTTTCCGCTTTCCTGAATGATAGGATGTTTGGCAATGGACAAGAAACATGATTACGTGCAAGGGCCAGAGGGTGAAAATCTATCCAGTAGTTGAAGTACTGTGCACAGTCATTAGTCATGACTCAGTGTTTCTATCAGTGGTTGGTATATGTAGAAGGCTTTAAGCTTAGAAAAGCTGTCTATATGTTTGCATTTTAATATGTGTGCAGTGAACCGATCTGCATTGCCGGCAAACAAATCTGCCACAGTTCTCTGCCTGTGCCTGTACAGTCAGGTGTAAAGAGGAAATTGTTTTTCTACGTGTTCACTCTCTGCAACTTGCTTCTTGGGCTTACTGCATGGCAGAAAGAGAGGATGTGATTGCTGACCTGGAATCAATTTCAAAACTTCAGCTCAAATCAGCCACATATTGTACACCAGAATGGGTATTGATCAGTGTTCTGTAGGCAGCCTGATGTTTCAACATCAATACTGTCAGATCAGAAATCCAACAATTCTTTGAATGCAGCATGAGTATCAACATCTAGCACAGCTTGACACTCAGGCTAATGGCTCCTATATAATAGCACAAAGCTAACTTGGCACCTTCAGTGCTTACAAGATGTATGCTTCTCAAATATCACGAAATGCAGCAGTATCCCTTCCACTGATGGCAGAGATGCTATCAGCCCAGACGTGTATTACCAACATTTGTTACAGCATTAGTGCTACAGACAGTGTCTCTCCAGATAATCACCTTCCTGTTTCACCTTCCTCATTTCATACTGATCTGATCCAGGTAAGACTACACTTATAATACATGTGCTAGTATACAGCAGACTGCAGGTTCATTATTATGACTTTGAGGCTTAACTGATGCCAGTAGCGATGTCTGTATAACATGTTTGAAGGACAGCAAGTTGACTGTTAAGTTTGAGCGTTCTAATCAATGCATCACTTTTTGGTCAATTTAAATACAAGACTCAGGTCCATCTATGCTGTGGGGAGGCCTGTGCATTGGTGTACTGGAATCTCAGACCCTGTGTTGCTTGCCATACCTCCTCCAAGAAGCTGTGAGAAGACAAGAAAACCAATGTTAATACATTTCTATTGCCAACCTGCTTAAATCGACTAGAAGAGGGCATATTGTATGGTAGAGGCGGAATAACTGCTCTTTGGCATAACATACCAACTTCACAGCCACACAGGCAGCTGGTTATTGTACACTGATCCACCTGTCACAGAGGACCATTACACATGTAACCCAAGAATTGTTTAAAATCTATGCAGTGATGATGTCCTTACTGTATTAATGACAATGAGTTCCACTATATACCTATACCGTTAGTACTCAGAAAAGACAATTTTTTTCAACAAATCAATCCAAGTTTAGTAGACTGATTCTAGCAAACAAGAACGGTCAGGTACACATAGGTGTTTTCAAGGCAATCTCTTTTGGTGAACAGTACTGCCAGGCCCATACCTCTTTGTGTTGTGAACAGTGGTGCCCCCTAGTACTATCCTGACCCCTGGAGTGGTCCTGTTCATGTTGTGGATGGCCAGAGACTCCTCATACGTCACACCACCGATGGTGAACACTATAATATCCTGAGGCCTGAAAAAGGGATTACAAATACATGTACAACAACAGCTGCTGGACAATAAAACATACAACATACTTTACATAGGCCATGAATTATTTCATTTAGGATAACATTGTTGAAAATAAAAATGATTCTACCATATCTTGTACTAACAGTTCAGTTTAAAGACTAGCTATAACTGTGAATTCATTTCTTTATTTTGCAGGGACTTGATTTAGTTGATATAGCTCCTGCAGTACACTTACTGTCTAGCAATACAAGGAAAATGCATATTTGGGGTGTAATGAATATGTGGTAAAGAGCACACCATGAAAACAGTGACAACAAAACCAGTGCAAGCATTAATGTTAAGCGATATACAGAGCAAAAGATTGTGTGCAAGGAAGGATGATTGTTGCACAGACTGACCTGTCCCTGAGGGTGCTGGTGCCCAGGTAAGGGTAACTCCCATCCTTCAGTTTACCCTTAATGAGCTGATCCAGAACGTCTTGCAGCAGGGATGTGTGCTGAGTGTACACATTCTCCACACCCTACACACAAAAGATACCATCAAGATACTTTTTGATTTGCCTGATTAAATCAAGCTTCCGCAGGTCAGGCCCCCGTAAGTCTGATAGACAACACCTCAAAATCAGGAGAATTGGGCATATCCTAATCCTGTTGCACCAAATAGCAGTAACTCAAAAACTGGATATGATTTTGGAAACGGTCAGACTTGGCTTTTCAGAAAACATCCATTATCTGTTGTCAGTGACACTGAAGAGATCTTGCTGGCGAGCAGGTTTTATATCCCAACTATGAATATTCACAATGTGCAAAGGAAATAAAGACAATTTTTCAGTCATCAGTTGAATTTAGATGAAGTATCTCATTACATGGATGTCTACACCTTCATACACTTAATCCTGTTGATTTACGAGTATGTGCTAACTTTTGTTACCATGGTGTTGAAGGTGTGATGACTGGTTTCTTTAGTGATAAAGAACCCTGAGTTCCTCTCAGTGTCTCTAGGAAAGGGAATGGTTCTCTCAAGTGTGCATGACCACACCCTCTCAGTGAGGAGCAAATTAAGCATCCAACAGCCAGAAATTGTGTAACACAAGCTACTGTTTGATAACATGCTGTAGATTACTGACACATTGTTGTCATCTATCCACTTTGCAGTATCACATGTTAAGGTCTGTTTTCCATATTTGTTTAACACTTAAAGCTGAGAGCTGCTTGATGGATAACAACCGTTCTATCATATTGCAAGGTGATGTTGTCCTTCCATCATATATATGCCCTGATTTCTCATTCTTGTCACATACAAATATGGAAATCAATGCAAAACTTCTGTTGACGAATGACTGTGTGGTAAATAGTTGAAGTAGGAAAATCCCCTAGAATTGATCCAGAAATGCCCCTCTCCATTCTATCAGTGAGTTACAGCTGAAGCGTATCTGACGAATACCTGTATGGTGCAGGTTTGACACAAGCAATCCACATCCTGAACACTCTAAGCTCTGATATCTTCACAAATCTTCTGACTCCGTTCTAACGAAGTGATCCGTTAACTGATATCAGATGGTTGACTAGCCCTGGCAGCTTTATGGATTAGATAAGTCACATTAGGAATAGCCACATCATCCCTTAATGGTGTGCAATTACCGTTGGGTGCTCTCAACATGGGCTGATACAAAGATTACAGGCATAGACGGCACATAGCAACATTTATCTCAAGTATGCTGGGTGCCAACATCGAGATGGTTGTACCTTAAGGCCCTTAAGGAGCTTCTTAGTGAAGGAGATGGGGTTGGTGTTGTCCGTGCCAAACAGATCAGTGCCACGGCGCTTGCTTCCTCCATACTCCACAATCGCTGACACAAGCTGGGAAGGATGGAACAATCAAATTAAACACTGTTGTGATGCAAAGACTGGAAATTCATTGCAGTACTTGCCAATTCTATTTAAAAAGGAAAAGTTACAATTACCAATTACTCTCCTCAAACTGACAAGGAATACAACTTTGAGTTTTTTCCCTGTAAATTACTTGTTTGAGTTTTTTCCCGTAAATTACTTGTAGATAAAATCACTGATTTTGGTCCGGACAACAGACATACATTAAGGGTCTCCAATTACTGTTTTGCTTATCTTTGAGGTAGACCTCGTTCTAAATCTTTTTTTTGTCTTCATCTTGCTCTAGCAATCCATTTCTTGCCTTTGCACCTGGTAATATGATGTATATATCCATATATTAGATGTGAGTGTTTTACTACAGAACATGTATCTTGTAGCCTTACGGTACCTTTAAACATGTTTCAGTACAAATTCTAGACATTAATTTTTCAAGTAAAAGTGACCTCTAGCACCTTCATTGTGTATTGCAACAATATGTTGTCATAGACATGGTAAAGTTTTACTTCGGATTCCTTTACTAGCTCATGATGGATTTCATGAGTAGATGCACGCTGTATGTTTTACACAATCCTAACAGACTAATACAATAGTATACAATTTTTAAGTAGTGAGACATTGTCTGCCATACTGAGAATTGAAACCAACCTTCTTGTATCTGTCACTAACCCCCCTCCTTCCCAGGGCGTCCATCATCCAGTGCACCTCGTTGTTGGGATGCCTCTCGTACCGCAGCGCGTACAGCAGGACCAGCCGCACCAGGTCCAGCTCTGATACCTGCTCATCCTGGAACAGTTTCTTGACACTCTGGACAGAAAAAGGATGTGCAAGACCGATGTCATGGTTGCTTCCAAACTGCTGTCAATATTATTCAAATTTTCAATGTTAGACTTGTTCTTTTAAAACTAAGAAAGTGAATTTCCTGGGGCCATAATGACTAAATGGTTAATTCATGAATGTTTACCATTAACACAAATATCTGTAGTATGATCAACACACATAAGACTTAGACTAGTTTTGTACAAGCTTTTGAACGTTGGTAAATGCTTTTGAAAATCTGCATTTATGTCTATGATATGTGCACTACAGTGCACTCTAATCATGTATTGTAAGGGAACAGATAAAGACAATAGTAGTCAAGAATTATATTGATGATGATGAATCATATCATCAAGCAATTGTAATCTTACATAAAATGTGCATTACTCTCACCTGCAGGTGATTGGAATGGTCAGACTTGCAGGCCAGCTCCTGCTCTACCTCGGACACCTCTAGGAGCTTGTGGGCCCCCACCAGGCGAGACAGCTCTCCCACCACTGTCACGTGCTTGGCAACCGTACCAGACATCTTCTTGAACTGTGGGTAGTTCTCCACAAATGCCTGGACAAGGAACATAGGACTTAACTGAATTGTCTTCTCCTTTTATCCTCCTCAATGAAAATGAAGAAGTGCTTTTCAATGAGCTACTGCAGGGCAATGCAGCTTTGCTACAGCTTTTGTTTTTAACAAAGCACACCAGGTCAGCCCTACTCTTTTCATTACAGTACGTGTGTTGGGTTCTTTTACGTGCAGAGGTTCGACACCTGAAGTGCCCTCACACACGAGGCTGTAGGTCACCATCCAAAATGATGATGGCAATCCCTTACAGAATGTTTGAGTTGGGGCTCACAATTGGATTGAACCTTGCCAAATGGTGAAACAGCTGGATGGATTGCCACTTATGTCAGGGAAATAGGTAATGTCCATTGTGCCCATAAATTGATGGGTAGCCAAAGTCATTTCATATCACAATTATTTTGTAAATCCCTCATTATATCCTTCATTATTGCCTTTTCTATGAAAGCTTTCACACAAAACAATGCTTAGCCACATCATGGTAAAAAGCTGATCACCTTCATATCAGCAATGGACTCCACTTTCTGCTGGCTCTTGGTTTTCTTCTGGAAGTCTTCCATCAGCTCTTTGATGTTGGAGCCAATCTCTCCAAAGTTTAAGAACATGTTCTGTGGGAACAATGACACACAAATAGGTCCTGTCATAATAGTCCTAAGGGTTTTAAAGGTTGTTATAGAATGTCTTAAATGTGTAGTGTGTATATGTTTTCCTACAAAAAATGTTGCTTCTTGTGTTTGTTCCTGCAATGTGAATAACCAATAACTTCCTGTTTTTGTATCTTTAGATACAAACACTCTGTGGAAAGATTCTTCTAAAGAGACAATCATGCTTGATCATGATTTCTAGCAATTCTTGATACCGAAATTACACCTACAAGGGTTAGGTCTAACAAGCTATTAAATACAAGTAGCTGCCACTACATACAAAGCAGTGAGTTATAGCATAGGGCAGTTATACTGGTAGAACCCAGTTGTGTAAATCTAGATGCTGATACTTACACTTGCGTAGAACTCATCATGTTCTGCAGACAGCACGACCTCCCTCAGGTCACGGCTAATCCCGGGGACGGACGACAGGTCGATCCTGTTGTTATGGATACCTAACAACTCATGTACCATGGCCTGGTACGTCCACTGCAGACAAACATCATAGACAGGTCTGGTCACTTTGAGCAGTTCTCATAATACTGTAATTCCTGATTTTTTTCAATGTACTGTTATGTTCATGGTTTTCACGGTGACGACTGTAACGTGAACTTATCATTACTGATAACAAATAATTCACAGACTTTTTTTAATGTGCACTTGCCGTGACAGTGAACATTTAGTTCCGAGAACAAGTTAAATTTTCTCAGACCGTGAAAGTTTGGTACCGAGAAGACAAACTGAATTACAGTACTCAAGAATTTCATGTTTGTTCTGCATTCTGCATTCCTGGATAGCTGCCTCATGGCACAACACATCAGGTTTGCATTGAAGTACAAGCTGCATATCTTGACAGATTTATTTGATCTACTCGCACTGGTATGGACCCAAACTTGGTAAATGCTGTAGTTTCATTAATATGCTTGAAGTGACCTCCATTTAACATCCTATAGGGACGTCCTTAATAGAAGCTAGACACTCATCTAACAAGACACTATACAAACTGTGATCAATTTGAGACATGAGGTTTACAGCCTAGGTTCAAGGTTAGGCAAACAGCCTAACTTAAGTCTATCAAAAGTAGAAAATCAGACTGGATACTTCTGACAGTGCATGACTCAGGAAGTCTTAGATTTGGAATGCACATTTTTATTTATGCCACATTCTTTTTAGCAGTGCATGTATGTATCCTTTTGTAAAGTAGACAGGAAAGTGTTGTGATACCTGGTTAAGCAGTGGGGTGACTGGGTCATCTCTTCGGTCCAGGATCAGTAAGAGTGGCGGGACATCAGGCTTCCTGAAGTCAAACAGACCTGCCTCTTTGGAGATGACTTGCTGAAGAATGGAAACAAGACATCAAACATCTCATACCCCTGTGAAATGCTTACAAATCAAGACTAGGTATAAATTCTTTGCCTATGCACAAAGAATTTTATCAATCAGCAGTTAACAATCTGAGGAAACTACTCATGGATGATGGGTTTAACTTGAGTTCTGTACTTACTCTGACATTTTCTGCTAATCGTTTTGCCATTTCTGATGAGTTCTGGAACCTAAGGAAAACAAAACATTAGAAGTTACAAATATGGAATGCCTAAAACGTGTGATTCACTAGTTTATTGACATGATACAAATTTATGTGCATATACCCGCAAAAAGCTGCACCATACAGGAATTCGTCATATACCCTTCCATCTACCCTCTATCCACCCATTTTTCTATTCCTCCATCCACCCTTATCAATCTATCCATCCACCCATCCATCCATCAACAACAAAGACAAAGGAGCCACAGGAGTCCTACAGTAAGGCGTACCTGATCATGGGACACTTCTTGAGCGCCAACAGAAGGGCTGTGAGTCCTTGACAGCTTCTAGCCAGAGCCTGAGATGTCCAGTTGATTCCCTGTGTCAAGAGTAATATGATTCTAGTAAATCATTCTTATTTTCTTCATTGGTGTCTGTTTACATTTGAAGATCCTTTTCTCAGAAAATTAACAATCAACAAAGGTGTGCAGTTTGTTCTATTTCAGGACACAGCTTTTAACACAGATGGATCATTACAAGGCTGTTCAACTTGAAAAAAGCAAAACATCAACAAAGAAAGTAAGTAACAAACAAACAAACAAACAAACAGATCAACAAGAACAGAATAAAACAACTTTTAATGGTTTTTGTTTGCTCTACTTGGCAGTGAAAGTTGTCCTTATGATTGAAAAAAAAGAAACTCTTTTAAGAATTTTTCCCATCAGAAACAAGGTAAGATGCACTAAGGGTAGACCACAGAAGCAAGATACAAATACCTGATGAGGGTAGAAAGGAAGAGAAGTAACCTGTGAGAATAAAGGACCATGCTGATATTTAACTGAATCACTGCTTTGCAATAAAAGTACAGCTGTTGGTAAGAAGTGCATTAGAGCAGACCACAAATTCCAATGAAAAGCCTGCAGGTGCACCATGCCAAAATATACCCCTCGCCAGAATAATAGTATACTGGCTAGGGGTATATTCTGGACTGTTACACTGGTTAAGATGAGAAGAAGGCAAGGAAAGTGGCAGAGAAAAGATGAAAACATGGACGGCACATTGTTTCAGACATTTGAAAGTATGCTACCAGCTTTACACAGCAAGACACACCATAGTAATGAAGGCACAGTTTTTACCTGGCTGCAACCAGAAAGGTTGAATGAGAATAGATGTGGGTTCACAGCAATGTAGTCTCCATAGAATTCCTGCAACACAAAATGTTACACAACATTGTTTTCCAAAATGGTAAAGATTAGAGGTGAGGCCCCTTTTGATCAAGGCAGTAGATATAGATAAAGACTACAAATGAAACATTTGCAAGCAAATACAGCATATTTCTCTCTAACTCTCCATGCAGAATGGACAGTTCAAAATCAACCTTTTTTTGCAAAAATGGACCATCCCATTTCTACCCACTTAAGCCATAGGCTGATATCATTTCATCCCCAAATACATAAAATACAAAATGCACAAAAAGTAAAATAGTACATGAAAATTTTGTGAATGGAGTGGAAGCCTTTTGGTCAAAATTGGGGGAAAACATGATTCTGGGAAGCACAAATTAATACAATTGGTGCGGCCTAATGTCCACTAACCTGTACTTCTCTAACCACCTCCTGTTCATCATTCTCTGCAAGGATCTTTACATCACTTTTGCTGATCACATTACTGAAATCTGAAACACATACCTTGTTAGGAACAGGCAACAATGAATCTTTTCTACATGCACATACCTTAAAACACTGAGAATGACATGGATTGAAGAATCTGAATATGTTTTGAAGTCTGAACTGTTAATACAACTGTACTGCACAAAACGATTTTGAAATGGTTTATACATGTACTTACATATATAGTATATACCATATCTTGGATTCTTCAGTTCCTGGGACAAGAACTCAACATTCTCCTGCAATGAACAACATGTGCAGCTGTGAATCAAATAATTGTTACAAATAAAACACTAGTTTGAGGTGTACTTGTGCAGTGTGGTGCATTTTTGGATAATAATAGTGTATACACAGTGATGTGGAATTGACTCTAGCTTTTAGCTACAAACACAAAAAAACCCAGACAATACAATATTCCCATCAGAGTTAAAAAAAAAAAGACTTGCTGTAGCTGACCAAGGGCTGACTAACCTTTGTGGGTCGGAGGAAGCAGATACACTTGAGGTGCTTCATGATCTCCCTTCCCTGGGAGTCCAGCCTCTCAAACAGGTACACCTCCTTCTGCAGGATCTCAGACTGGGCATACACCATGCTCACTATGCTGGTCTGGGGAAACAGGACACATCCACACTTGAACCTTATTTTAAGATGTCGTCATCATTTTTAGACTTGGAAAGATTAGAAATATCACAAAATGTAAAAAAAAAAAAAGCATAAGCATGATGTGATGTCTACTCTACAATACTGTTAGTCATTCATCTTCTTCAAATTCTTCATGTAGAATATTATGGCATTTTGTTGTGCGCATAAGCGTCGGTTTACTACTGTCTTCATACATGTATAAGGGTGTGCCAGAAATGACAGAAGAATGTCAAACAAAGATGATCTTTTTCAAGATGTTGAAAATGATTTCATCTTTTATTCCCATCTCGTTTTCAGTAGACACTAGATAACGCTGTCCCACAATATGTTGACTTGCCTGAATTCTTTCACGGGTAGCTTGATAAATTTAGGATTTCTTTTTGTGAAAACGTTGACACTGTTTGAGTTATACTGGACAGACATGGAAATTATATCTTTTGGCTGTACGCCCACCGCCATTTACCGTGTCCTTGTCCATCAGTAGAACCTTCATGCCCGGTCCACTGTCTTCTATCATCTTCGCCACATACTGCTTCACTGCCAGCACCACGTTCATTGTGAATAAGCGTCTCAACCGCACAGGATTAGTAAAGTAAATAAAACTTCACACAATCTACTTTCAGATGGCAGCCATCTTGGGTCGACGAAATGGATTGTTCTATTTCTCTTATAGGGGTATTATTGTTACAGCGATCTAAGTTATAGTAGTTCAACCTTACTTGATGCTAAAATATAGATATGTAGATAAGTACAGGAATATTGATTGATTTAAATAGTGTTGAAAAGTTCGATTCAATCAAAAAATACATTTGACCTATATTTTTAACCCTATAGGGTCATCGTTCCGTCCAACGACCCAATGAACCCCAAAAGACGTAACAAGAAGATGGATGATATACTAGTAGTCTTCATTTGTTTATCTTGTACATCTTTAGGACCTACCGGTCTCATGAGTCTCATGAGATCATGAGAGTAAAAGAAAAATTTGACACGCCCACAAACGATCACCTGACTAATTTGCGCTATGTGATTGGACAAAGTGGTAATTTTGATTGACAGTCTAGATCAGTCAGTCTGGTTTCCATATGCCCGCATCCCTTATTCAGACACCCGCGTGTAGACGTTCGCGGGAAATTCTCCTGAAGATGGCGCAAAGAAAGGGAAAGTCGAGGGAGAAAGATGCGAGTTCGAAACGATCTGAGCGCAAAGGAGCTGATCCCGACAGTCAGCTATCCCCAATGCCAGTGGCATCATCAGATGGCTTCGTTCGAGGGGCGATCGTCCGTATGAAGCTGATCAACTTCATGTAAGTTCAGTAAGGTTACGACCGTTTCAGACGGGGGCTTGAGGCTTGATGCTGTTGATTTGTCCGGGCATGCATGGCGCCTGCTCTGTTTTGTTGATGATTTGATAAATAACATCAGTGACTATTTCAGAAGACGTGTCCACATCAGATACTGTGCGTCGTAGACTCAGGGCGGTAACGGGCCCGCCAGACAAAGTTTCAAAGTTTTGTATGAAGGCACTTTCACTTTCTTACTTATTTTCTGTATGAATATTTGAATATATCACTACAGGTACCATTTTGCATGTATAGTACATGCAAAATGGATTGAATTTGGAATAACGTAGAAAAGACTTGCAAACTCAGTTTGTTCCAGAGTTCATGGGGGCCCACACAAGTAGGGGTCTTCCACAGATGGATTTGGTTATCTTGAACCAAGGAGGTTAAAAACAAGTTGTAGTAGGCATCTGCTAGCCTCCTCTGCAGTCTTCGAACGGGGCTGGTTTTACTGGGGGCGCTGGTTCGCGATTTTCAGCGTTGGCTAGGTTGTCTTGTGCCGGGAAATGGAGTTTGCCGAGGAAGGGAGTTTGCCGTGGAAGGGAGTTTGCCGTGGAAGGGAGTTTCGCCCCGTCTCGAAGTTTGATATTTGTCAGCAGTATCTCTGTAACTCAGAAGCTTATCCCCGCCGCATCACTGCCCAGTTGGTGGTATCAATGAGGTTTTATCAAGGGGAGACAGCACAGGATTACTTTCTTTTGTTCTCTAGTCTATGTTGGCTGCAAGTAATTCACACCCAAGTGGCAAAGACAATCATTTGCATAACCTGGTAAACCACACCACAGTGTGAATTTTCATACTTTTGTTCAACACAAAGCAGAGTTGCTCACCTCAAATTTTCAGTTGCACATATGTCAACTATCTTCAGGAGTGAGTTGATTCAATAATTCTGGTCACCTGATGTTAGGGACATGTTATTGTTAGCTCTTTTAATAGCCTACTTTACCTACATACCTTTACCCCCTCATGAAGTAAAGACTAAAATAGGTGTTTACTTTACTGTAAAGTTTGTACTGGAAACTCAGAAGCACAGTGAACACTCCAAAAGTAGGCATATATAATATTTAAGGGTTAATGACCCGCCTCGAGGTGTATATGGTGTCATAACGCCTGGTTCTTTGCTATAACCACCTCATAAAACCACTGATGTGAGCGAAGCGAACGAGGTGGTTTTATGAGGTGGTAACATAGCAAAGGACCAGGCGTTATGACACCGTGTACACCGAGGAACAGGCGGGTCATTAACGTTATTATCATATAGCCTACCCAAACTTGCAAACTCCTGTATGACACATAGATCCCTTGGTACAATACGTGTGAATTCCTTTGTTGAATTTCTGAAAATTCACATTTGTTCTTTGGTACATGCATATGTAAGGACTAAGGAAATTACAGATTGCATTTGGAACCCAAATTTCCACAGAAAATGTTCGAAACATTGCAGGCTTTTTAGAACAACAGAACACATTATCAGTGTTAGAAGGAGCTATTCCCCATTGCAGTTTGTACTTATTCGCTCGGCTCTGGCATATGTTTCGCTCCTTTTTATTTGCCAATGCCTGCATATACCTTACTTTCTTGTGTGTATATGACTAATCAGAGGAGCGATACACACCTGCCTGGCCTGAATCTATCTGTTACGGCATCATAACCAACATGGAACGGGGTCTTCTGATTGGTCTGCGGCGCCTGGCTATATGATAATTCGTTTTATATCATTATGTGTAAGAATTTCGCTGTATGCTTACAGTTTTGTTGGAATTTTATTAGGCATGCAATGTGTATCTTCATTATATTTTGTCTGACCATTACTATCGTCTCATGGCCTCAATGATAAGTGGCCTGCAGGGAGATTTGAGCTTCTTTTAAATGAGCAAAGATTCAAACAACAAACAAAACAAATTCCGCCTCTAAGAAAGGTTCTATCATTGTCATGTGACTATTCTCTTTCTTTTGTAGGTCATACAATGAATGTGAGTTCTTCCCTGGCTGCCGGCTGAATGTGATAATTGCACCTAACCATACCGGCAAGTCTGCCATGACATGTGCGATGTGCCTGGGTCTGGGGGGCAGCACCAAAATAGTTGACAGGGGAAAGGAGGTGAGTATACATATTATTTTGCAGTTTTTACTATGAATCTGCATATGAATTTCTATTTTAGACTTATTTTATTGCTGCTATTTCATCCAGGAAACAGGAAAAGAACAGAAATTAAGGATCTCATTCCCCCGTAAATCTTTGGATTGGAGTTTTTAGAATTCGGTGTATTTATCTTTGCGAATTTTTTTCTGATTTTCTTATTCATTTTCTGCCTTAAACTAAAGTGTGAAGGCAGGTTCTGCCTCGTATTGTACCTCATATCCTACCATCTAGGATGGTAACGCTAGTTCACCTTTATCCGTTGGGTAACCTATGTCCGTCTCTTTTTGAAATAAGGTATTTTGGGATATCACGCCGAAGGACGTTAGTTTCAAATTGCAATATTTTCAGGATATTGCAGTTTAAAACTACCAACTGTCGACTTGATGTGCCTTAATACCCTGTTTTTAAAAACGCGTTATACCATGATATTCCAATGTGAACAAACTTGTGCACATTACACACTACGACAAACAACAATGGACAATATTATTCACTATGTCATCCTGACCTTATCCTTTTGTAGGTTAGTGAGTATGTGAAGCATGGCAAGGAAACAGGATATATTGAACTGGAGCTGTGAGTATATTGTTATCAGAGTTCTTACTAATTTCTGTATTAAAATTTAATAGAGGGTGGCTGTTTCACCCTGTCTTAATGTACATTCTAATTTTTGACAACACCTTAATGGTAGAGCATTTGTTTTATCTGCGAGTGGCAGGTGGCATTTCAAACCCTGTCTTGGTTGACATTCTTTGCAGACATGGCGGTGAAGACGAGGATAATGTGGTGATTAAGAGACAGATTCACCGAGATAACAGGTCTGACTGGAGTCTGAACGGTCAGCACGCCACCCAGAAGAAAGTCCTGGAGACTGTGGCCAGCTTCAACATCCAGATCAACAACCTGTGTCAGTTCCTGCCCCAGGTAAGAGTCAGCAAGGATAGTATACTATAAGTAGATTTCAGGAAATAAACTGGCCTTTATGTCCAACATTATTTTCTCTAGGAAAAAAATGAAAGCCCCTATTGTAATATATAATATAATTGTAATATTTGGTGCAGTAATTGACATATCTTTTTTTATATTTCAGCACAGAGTAGAAGATTTTGCCAAGATGGACAGGTATCAACTGCTAGAAAACACAGAGAAAGCTGTAAGTTTTGGTGTTCATATGTTTTGGAATGTTTGTCATTGACAGCTGCTCATGGTAGTAGTGTAAAAGGACCTATCTGTGTTATGTCAGCTATGTTACTACAAGTAGTACAACATCCAGAGGGCAAGTGTCTGTGGCCTTGGAAAAAATGTTGTGTTTCCTGTTTGGGTCGGTAGGTAGGGATTACTAGTACTGTAAATGCAGAAATGTTCGTGGTGGATTAATATTCATGATTTTTGCGGTGACCACTTCACCGCAAACTTAAAGCCACCGCGAACATTTTTCTATTATGGTATTAGACTGCAGTCTATGGTGCACGTTACACACCACGACAAACAACAATGAACAATATTATTCACTTTTAATGTCATCCTGACCTTATCCGCAAAATTAAATTTGCCAAAACTGTAGTGATACAACACAGTGCCGGACACCCCGTTTTTTTTACACAGAACGCATTGACTCTGGGTCAACGGGGCGAGGCACTTCCAACACGTAGGTATAGATGGAAGTCAGCCCGAGCCTCAATAAGTGTGGCTCGGGCTCAAAATCAATTTTCACCAGAAACACTCTTACGCTTTCCAGCCATGTTAATATCAAACGCCCATTCTCAGCAGATAATGAGAAAACTGAACTCAAAGTGGGCCCTGGAAGCCCTTTCATCACTTTTTTGTCACAAACTACCTCAGACCCCTGGAAGAATTGGTGTGTGCATCGAGAAGAACCCACCAAGGAGTAGATGTGGCCATGAATGCTCCCCTAAAAACAGCTGAAGCCAAGTTGCAATATGCTATTAGTATTACTTGCTTTGTCTTGCTTTGTCTTGAGTATAATGCTTCTTTCGGTGAGATCACAAGGCGCAATGGGCAGCGCGTTGGATTCAGGCCCAAAAGGTCCTGAGTTCCAATCCTGCCTTGGCACCGATCTTGTGCCCTTGGGAAAGGCACTTTACACAACTTTCCTCACCTAACTCAGGTGTAAATGAGCATCTAGCTGTGGCTAGTGGCAGTGACAGGCTTTTGTGGAAGTGGCAGGCCTTAGGGGCATGGTCGGGCATGACGCAGTGCGGTCCAGCTTTACACGAGTCGGGTAGGAGGAACCCCTTGCATTCTTGGTCTGAAGTCCTCCTTGGAGATGGAAACTCCAAACAACAAACCTGCATCTGCTGGTGTCTTACACTTGGCATTCAGTTCTTGTCCCTGTGGGACTGAGTCACTAGTAACTTAGTGTGCCGGTAGATGAGAGGGTGGAGAAGGATGTCACCCACCCCCCCTCCTTCACCTTAAAAAGTCATGTGCAGGCCAGGCAAACTGCCTACCATTGCCTTCCGAGACAGATGGATGGCAACAATGCTTCTAGTTTGACCTATGTTCTTGGTGTGTTGTAGGTGGGATCACCTCAGATGTATGAAGATCACTGCCAACTGAAGGACTTCCGCCGAGATGAACGTCAGCTCTCAAACAAGCTGGAAGAGCACAGAACACACCTGGAGCGTCTGAAAGAAAGAAATGCTCGCTTAGAGCTGGATGTGAAACGGTACCGTGAACGGGAGAGGCATCTAGCAAAAATCCAAATCCTGGAAAAGAAAAAACCTTGGGCTGTAAGTATTACGTATTTTTTCTCAAGAAGAAAAAGTTAGCGTTATTTAGCAACTTTCAAGAACTTGAAGTTCAAGAAGTGCCAGTTACAAATATGACTTTGTTCCCTGAACATGGACCAGTGCAGATTAGTTGCAGGTAAATGTCAGAAACACCTGTACACCTCCAAATTTCAAGAAGGCAGGTTCTGTATATGTATGAAGTATGTACTATGCATTGCAGATTTATATTCAAAAGTCTCATTATGAGATATTTTCATTTACAGCAAATGGTTGAAAATCAAAAGAAGTTCAACTCAGCCAAAAGCAAGAAAACAGAGTGCACACAGAGGCTGAGAGAGGAACAGACGAAAAACGCCCCCCGCCAGAAGCAGACAGATCGTGCCAGGGAATGTGCTGCGAAGATTGACCAAGACATCAAGGCAAAGGTGAACTGTTTCTCTTTCTCTTCTGATTACCATGTAACCAGTAGTTACTTCGAGTTAGTGAGGCTAGTAGAAGAAAAGGGATACTAAATGGTCCTGGATTCTTGTCATTCGGTAATTACATTATAAGGTGATTGTCAGTGAATGCAGTGATCTGTTATGAAATCTGCGCAGCAGTTCTCAAAAATGGTACTTTTACAAAGTAAATATTGTGTTCTTTTGTAATTATCAAAAGTTGCCTTTTTTGTTGCAGGGTTGGGAGTGAGCTTTTTTCATGTTACACTTTCATTCCTGGCTTTAAGAACAGATCAGAACTCAGTAATGGCCATGTACCCTATACGTTTTAATGATAGTGTTTTGATTTCTTCTGCAGCAAAATCAGATCTGCCAGCAGACAAAACAGTGCAAGGAGCGATCAAAAAATCTTGCCCAGCTACGGGAGGATGTAAGTACATGTATCTGACAGTTTCACTTAAGTTTTACCATCCCTCATACCTACCATGCCTATGTTTGTGGATAAAGTACTTGCTTTGTATGTTGCATGCTGTTTGTCGATTTCTGACCAAGGCAAGGCAATAAAGATGAAGTTTTAGGTTGTGTTGTTTCATCTTGTCATACTTTTTGCATCACCAGATCACGGATGTACAGGAGTTAATCAAAGAGAAGAAACAGCAAGAGAGTGACCGTATCAAAATGTAAGATGAATGGTACTAAACTTTATGTGTTGTTGTGTTAGATGTTCAATCCTGTAATCCCATTTTGAAAATTTTTGTATTTGAAAGGCAAAACTATGACCTTGGTTTGGTTTGATTTGATTTGATTTACCTGCACAACAGATATTACTAAACAGAAAACAATTGAAACCACAGGTTCAAGAGGAGGGGAAAAGCATGTTAAGTTTATACTAGGCCCGTGTTATATGATAAAAATTGTATGATGTACTAAATGCAGCGAAAAGCCAACTTTAGAATTTTTTCCACTGTCAGGCTGAACGAACTTAAGCGCCACCTGGGTGCCCTGCAGAATGAACTGCAGGAAGTCATTGAAACGGCCCAGGATGTCACGGTAAGTCTCCCTCACACTAGTCATTTTGTCTTCTAGAAGTAATTGGACTTCACATCAACAGTAAATGACTTTAAGTTCGAGGGGATTTATTATGTTGTAGGAAGAAAATAGAGTGTTTGTGATGGTTTAAGTTTGCGGTTGAAACAATTGTAGTACTACAGCCACATTATGCACACTAGTGAAGATAAGTCAACTGTGCCTTTTTAGTATCGTGTGTTTTACAGTAATGAGTGCCTCCAATACGTCATAATACTACACAACAGTATACAGTGCTTAGACTATGGGAAAAGCAGGTAGAAGACAGCAGACATTTTTGCAGTGATTTTAGATTGGCAGTGAAGAGGTAGAAAATGTCAGGTAAAACATGTTCAATACATTTCCAGCCCAAAATAAGATGTGGATGATAATGTATCTAATGTTATATGTGTGTATGTGCTAAAATATAGTGAAGTTGATATATGACAGACCATAAATTATGTTTTCTCTGACAGCCAAGAATAAATGAGATTGGTACCGAGCTGAGGACCATCAACTCAGAGATGAGGAAACTGCACACAGAGAAAGAAAGAATCAAGGAAGGGTGCCGGGGACTAGACAGGGACATTAAGAGTAGGTTTTGCAGTCGTTTGTTCTATACATGCCACAGGTAGTACAACGTGTGTCAACAATCCCAACAACTGGGTACTTTCTTATACTGTATTTCTTTCTTTAAACCGCACACTTGCAAAAAAAACTGTCAGCTTCTGCCTGAGATTTTAGAGACTCCGAAGTTTCTAGAGGAATCTGCTATTTCTGCGGATTATTTTCTCTGGGACTACATTTTGCAGTAGAGGGGAAGTGAAGTTTTCACTGTGATGTAAATTTGTGGTTGAATCAATTCTGTAGTAATTCAGTGGAAATGTATATTCACTGTCATGATTTTGTGGTCACAGAGAAGCTTGCAAAAATATAACCATAGCAAACATGAAAACTAATTTTCCTATGTCTTGCCAACTTGGAGAAGTTGTTGATTGCTGAGGTTATTTATTACCTTTCCCAGGGTGTAAGGATGAGATCAGGCACCTGGAGGATGTGCGGAACCAGAGGCTGAACCTCCTGCGACAGAAGCACCGGCACACGTACGACGCCGTGCAGTGGCTGAGGGCCAACAGGGACAAGTTCAAGAAGACCATCTATGAACCTGTCATGCTCATTGTAAGCTACGGTACACATTCAAACTTAACATTCAAAATGCTAAATGAAAAAGAAAGTCTGTAGGAACATGGGGAGAGGGTGGGGATGGATTGACGATAATCCTTCCCAAACGTCAGTGTTGCATTGAAATTGTCGGAGGCCCCTTTGCTGTTTTCCTTCTTTTTTAGGTCAAACATGGTATGGTATTACATTTTATTTACCTTGTTTTTCATGTCATACATTGTTTCAGGTGTCTGTATGTTAAGTCAATTAAAGGTGTAATGATTTTGTTTTCAGATGAATGTACCAAATCGTAACTATGCCCGATACTTGGAGCATCACATCTCTTACAACGACATGAGGGCCTTTGTGTGCGAGGACCAGGAAGACATGAACAAGTTCCTCAATGAGGTTTGGTTTATCGTTTGGTCTTTGACTTGCTTTTGTTTCTCTATTGCAACAACTGTTTATCCTATTTTCCAAAAGTTAGAGTAATATTTCTTCACACTATTGCAGGTACAGTATTCATTAGATTATGACTGTAGCAATCTGTAGCTTAGTTGGTAGAAAACTAAGTCTTGTTTTGCATGTGGTAGGTTTTTGATTCCCTGAACAAGTCAAGTCAAAATGGTACATGCAGCTTCTCTGCATTGCACTCAGCACCTCTTGGAAATAGTACAAAAGTTGTCGCTACTAGTGGACTAGCCCCCTGCTGTAGTATTATCTGGGCTAGAACATCCATGTGGCCCAAGGGCCAAAGAAATTGAGATATGTGCCATTCTATATATATATAGAATGCAACACGGTGTATTCCGTATCGCCCAAGGTATCAGCCGGACCGCGGGTCGGATCGCCCGAAGGCCGGAGGGTGATCCGACCCGTGGGAGGGCTGAGACCGAGGGTGATGCGGAATACACCGTGTTGTATTTTATTTATGTCATACCCACCTGAGAAAACCCATATTTTGATGCGAAATTCGACAGAAGTTGAACAAATTTGGTGCCCTCGAACAATAAGTGTTGCAACAGCAATGTTCCAACGTCCGAATCAGGTATTCGAATTGCCAACCGTGCCATATTCGGCCCGCTCGAAACAGTTCGATTTATTCGAATGGAGCCTGTGTGGAGCCTGTGGAGCGATACGGAAACGTACGGCCCGGTTCAGAACACCCGTATCAAACGTTTTCGCGTCACAGGTATGACATAAACACCATTACGGTGTTTAAGATTAGATTTGGGGTCTCCACAAGATGCCATCCATGTAGTTGACTTAACTTGACCAAAGATTGACCCTCAGTTCCCCTGTATGGCAGGTTAGAGATAACCAGAAGCTGAAGGTGAATGCTGTGAAGGCTCCCACCAAACCAGTGTCTGAATTTGTGTCAAAACCCATACAGCAGCTAAGGTAAGCTGTACACTAGGTGTCTATATATCTTTTCATTTTCTATTAGTAGCTGTCTATTAGTATCACGGTCGCCTTTTTGCCAATGAACACTTGTAAGTTAGATGTTAACAAACTTGCAACTTTTCTGTGCATCCATATGATTTTGCATTTTCACTCCCTGAAAATTGTTTTGCATGCCGTAGGATTAATTAAACTTAATAACCAGAAACAATGAGTTCAAATGTCGTCCCAATCATATACCTTTAACCTTTTGTCATCCATGCAGGGACAGGTATGATTTCCAACATTACCTGAAGGATTTGTTTGAAGCCCCAGAACCAGTCATGGCATACCTGTGTCAGATGTACAACCTACAGGATGTCCCTATTGGTACTGAGACCACCAAGAAGAACATAGAGAAGGTGACTATGGCACTGTGAAATACTGTTGATTCATTTATTTCATGAAGACTTCATTTCATGGTGGAAGGGGCAGCAAAATTTTCATAGTGCTACAAGTTGATGGTTGAAACAGTTCTGTGTTAACATTAGAAATGCATATTGTCATATGTAAAATGTCATATTCAGCTCTATATGTTAATTATTTACACAGATTAATTTTCTTTCTGATGCTCATGTTGCTCATGCAATGATTGTAACAGACTGAATGTGATTTTTTTCTGCTTCATTGTTGTTGCTTTTGCCCTTTGATTCCCAGGTGCTGAGAGAATCAGGTGTTCGTTGTATCTACACACCTGGAACACAGGTAACAAAAGAAGTCATAACCTTCTTAAAATAAAAAAACAACAACAGACGTATTGCTACACCTAATAATCAAGTTGTGTTGATGAAGCTTGCTGTCTGCTTTGCTTTACTTCTTTACTTTAGAATTAAGGTGTCAGGCAATATATTTGGATCAATACACTGATGAAAATAAGACATCAAGGTAATGAGATACTCAATACAAAAGTTACTGAAGCAATTGGATAAGGTGCTTATGATTCCCTTCACTCACTCTACAGTACCGAGTGAGTAAGTCCCGCTACACTGGAGAGATCAGCTCTACCAACAGTTCTGTTCGGTAAGGAAGTGCTTGGATATTATCTTGTCATATTGCAAAAGCCATCTTAATGAATTTGATACATGTACATGTATTTGACTTTGGTGTTGATATCCCTGTATATGTGTTTTGTCTCTAAAGGTGTGTCTGTGTTCCTGCATATTGAAATTCTCTCATTATTTTACCTGCTAATGTTATGAACTGTCAGGATAAACTTAGTTCAACATCTGTGGCAACAAACTTTCTAGTTCATGACTTGTGTCAATGGAAGGGTCTACTAGAGTATAGATAGAGCTTCTTGTGCACTGCTTTTTTATTTGTTTTTGTGTGAGTTCCTTAGGCTGTAGACCTGCTTATGATTGTTTTACCGTGTGCACTTTTCTAGAGTGTAGCTAACAGACTGTGTACATGTGTTTCTTCAGGGCAGCTAATCTGCTGAACTTGTCAGTTGATGCGGAGCAGAGGGCACAAGTGGAGAGGGAGCTTACGGTGAACTTAGTTTATATGAACTATTGGAAGTACAAGATATGAAGTGAAGAAACTGTCAAACAACAGAGATGGTGATAACTGAAGAGACTGCCTTTGTCCAGTTTGACACAGAAATGATTGTATAAAACCATACTTTTTGAAACATCTGGCTTTCTAAACATAAGATGAGGAAGCTTACAGTTAATATGTGTTCCCTTCTAGGAAGCCCTTACCAACCGAGATGCAGGACAGGAACAGTATAAGGAGCTGGACAAGAAGGAGGGTGAGCTGAGACTCAGAGATAACAGACTCAAGCAGGAGAAGGTACAAATATCTAACACTTAAGTTCATGTTAGTTCAGCGGCATTGTTTACAACGTTCATGACTCCCTGTCAAGCATATTGTATAGTGTGTTGCCGTTTTCAACCCAATGTGTTTCTTCAAAGCATGAAAAGGACGACGCTTCATGTGTCGCTTCATTTGTCTCTCATCAGGCTTGCATTGTAGAACCTTTCCTGCCAACTCAGCTTCCTGTTGGAAAACTGTTCTCCCAAAAGTCCACTTTAGTCCATATCTTTTTCACTTATTCACTTTTCCCTTGAAAAATGTATTCATCGGGATAAAGCAGCTTTTAAATTCTTCATCCAATACTGATGAGCTGAAGTTGTGTAATGTCCCCATCTACAGAAAGAGCTGAATGCGAAGAGTAAGACTAAGAGTAGTCTTGAGCAGAAGATCAAGACTAAGGAGTCCAGGTGGGTACTTCTGCACTGCTCTTGAGACTGATGCATAATGCATAATGAAATGAACATTGCCCACAAGAAAAGTCCAACAGTTTTATATGAGTTTTTACATAAATGCTGGGTGGGCCTTGAAAGTTTTGTTAGTAGAGTGGGCAATTGAATGTATTCTGATGCATGTGGGACTAGTGGATACTTAATCGTATGAAATGAGCTGCATTTTTTTTTTACTCCTACAAGTACTAGTACTATCCACCAGAAAATAACGGTGTGTATCCCTGACTTATGCAATTGGCCGTCATGTGATTAGCTGGTATTTTTTGTACCTTAGATCGTTGACCAATTATGCAATGTATGCAGACAAATAGCAAACAGCTACTAAGTAGAAGTTTGTCTTTTCAGGATCAGACAGTATGAGAATGATGCTGTTGACCTTGAAGCAGCAGAGAAGGAAGCTAAGGAAAAGATTGTTGCCATCAATGACAAAAGACTCAAGCTGGTGAAAGAATTCAAGGAGTACATCAAGGTCTGCATGCAGCTTTAGATTTGGTCATAAATGATGATGTATATGTTAATGTTCAGCTTCAACAGTTCACAGTTTGCTGTAGTTTAAAAGAACAAGTATTTTGAGCCCTTCATGTAAACAGTTGTGCATTGAAGTGCTGTACTAAATATGAACAAAGCAGCTAAGTGGGGTCCTGTTTGATCACTTACAGAAAGTGTTGGACCATCACAAGGAGAAGGTGGAGCTCAGTATGCAGCACCTCCTAGCAATGGCAGAGGTGTCACGCCTAGAGATGGAGCAGAGGGAATGGTTTGATGCAGAGCGTAGACTCAAGGTAACCTTGTATACTTCATGCCAGTGAACTTTCACCCAGAAAAAGATATATATTGTTGAAACTATGAGTAGGTACCAGTCTGATGTACTGGTACAAAACCATTTATTTCTTGTTGGTCCGGTCCGAAAAAAACAGAACTGAAAAAAATCAGTAGACCAAACTTTGGACTGAGTAGAAAATGACCAGATTATATCGGCAGGGGTTTACACGTTTTGGCGTGCACAGTAGTTACAGGGCTAGCCTTGTTACAGTTGAAGTAGGGAGCAGAGGTTGGATTAACGGCGAGAACACTGCAAAGCTGAAGTCACTCTGTCCGGTCAGCTACAAAGACCGTGAAGTGAGACATCTTAAAAGTAGACTGGGAAAGTGCGCACTCTGTGCATCCTATGCTATCTACTGTGCCCGAAACACACCTACTTGGGACTGTACTTCAGTTTACCTACAGAAACTAGTTTGTATCTGGGTCTAAATTTTATGATGTATCTGGGCCAAAAATGTTATGAAATGTGACGTTAATGTTTTTAAACGATTTTAATTTGTCACTGTACTTCTTTTAATACCTTGCTCCCACCTGGAGAACAGATCTATACAAAGGGCTGTCCTAGGTTTTTAGCTTGTAATATATACATGTATGTATTCATCTTGTGTGTAATAAAGATGATTTTTAACGAGTAGAGTAGGGTCCACCATTAGTTGCATGAACTTGATACGTGGTATGCGTACTTAACTGCCTTATTGCACTTGTACAATGAGGTTTAGGCCATCACTGGCCCCCACCCCAACGGTGTGGCTATCCCTCAACAGTCCCTGTAGGTAGGACTGCTGTGTAAGACAACTGCTCATCATAATCTTCACGTTACAGCAAGAGGCACACGTGGCGGAGCAGGAGGCCAGGGCAGCCAAAGACCGGTACAAACGCTCCATAGACGTGGTGAAGGAAACCATCGGTCTGGAGCAGCGAGAAGACACAGGGGAACTGTCACCCCCTCAGCACTGGATAGATGTATGTAAAACTCAACTACTGCACCATGAGTGATTGTGTGGATTGCTCACACAGTATAGAAATGATAAAATATATATTCAGAATCAGAAGCGTTCATTTATTAGTCTGTCTCTTAAATGTTATTCAATTGCTTCTTTGCCCATATGATGTATTTTACATGGATTCTTGATATTTAAGACATTTGTACTTGCCAAGGGCAATTGTTTGAAGAATGTATGTATACATGTACATTTACCGATCTGTTTGCCTTTTTATGTGAAGACAGGTAAACCGTAGACACATTTGTTATTGAAGAATGACTAGAGAGCTTTGATCTACTTTGTTGTTGTCTGCTACATGTATTCTGCATTCATTAGAGAAGATTTACATTCCTAGCTGTGTTATATGTTATAATATGACACCATAATATAACATTTTCTGATTACATTTAACAGTATTATTTAATTATGTTGGCGAAGCCTACATTCTGTTTTTGTGCAGATATTTGCAACATATTCCAACTGGAACTCAGAAAAAATGGAAGCTGTAAACATGTACTCCGCGTCTCAAGCTTTTTGATTCCCCGAAAGACTGACTTTCTCGGGTGTACGTTAGAGGTGAACCTATCAACGTACAAGACACAAAATGGCAGTCGGCATCGAGTTTGATAATAGCCAATCAAAACTCAGAAAAAATGGAAGCTGTAAACATGTACTCCGCGTTTCAAGCTTTTTGATTGGCCAAAAGTAAGACTTTCTCCGGGGTACGTCAGAGGTGTACCTATCAACGCAGAGGACACAAAATGGCATTTGGCATAAAGTTTGATAATAGCAGCTGAGACGTCATGCTGCAGTGAATCAGCCATGCGTTCGACCAAACAGGCGCTCAAGGAAGAAGTTGCCTGCCATGGAATGAACGAGATTGATAAATTTTCACACAAAAACATTATCTTCAGAAAATTGGACTTTGGAATCTTGCAAATTCAACGGTGAACGGAAGTGTTCAAGCTACGCAATACATTTGTATACCTGTTAAAATGCCTACATTTTGCCATTGCGCCAAGCTTGGCCGAATGGTTAGAGCATCAGTTACGCATTCTTTGGTTACTAGGTCGACCCGGGTTTGATTCCGAGTGGGGACAATTTTTTTCCTTTTTAAACATCCATTTAATATAAAATCCTTTTCAAACATCCATTTAATATAAAATCCTTTTTAAACATCCATTTAATATAAGAATACATTTTTCCCTTCGCCAACATCCTGCATTTTTTTAAAAATGTTGGCTTTCTAGTTAGCATATGCATCTGCGCCATTTGTCCCAATCTTTGTGTCAATTAAACTTTGTGGCACCTTGCATGTATGTTGATAGATTGATACTATCATATAATCAGAAAATTTCATATTTTTGCGTCATAAGCACTTAAATCATCTTTCATTAGATATGACGGCAAGCAGCTTTTAGCCATTCAACTGTTTTCAATGCAAATCTTAGGAGGAGGGCCTAATATGTAGTACAGTAGTATGAATCAATACGATACTGGTTGCATGTCTGTATGACAGAAAATACTATGAGGACACATTGAATTAGAGCAATTTCTTTCACATAGGCTTTCAACCAGTATCCTACTGATGACCTGGATGAAATTGAAGCCATGATCAACGACACCAGAGCCAGAGCTGACCTCTGCTTCCAGACAGACCCAGGGGTAAGGGAAAAAGCTTTTTTTCTTGTATCCCGATTTTAAAAACAAGTCTTAGCGTTACTCTTTTTGTTGTTTTTTATTGAAGACAAATACATGACATGTACATCTTGATGAGTTTTGTGATTTTCTTTCACTGCTAAAAGAATATATGTTTTACAATATGTCAATGTAGGTTAGACATCCAGGTAATAAGATACACCAAAAAGTAGTTACTCAAGCAACTGGATATGGTTTTGGAAACGGTGGACAGGATCAACTACAACTTCTCTCGCTTCATGAGCATGTTGACCTTCATATGTTTTACAATGTCTGCACTTGCTTTTCTTCAGGTCATAGAAGAGTTTGAAAAGAGGCAAAGGGACATAGCCAAACTCAGCAGAGAGGTGAGTTTTACAAGTGACAGTTTTTTGGCACTGAACATTGTTCAGTTTTTTTCAGTTTCAATTAAAGACTTCTTTTACTTTAAGCATAAGAAATTTTGACTTCAAAGTGAACATATTTTAGACTTTTTAAACTGCTGAAAATGGCTCATGTATCACACTGTATACCCCTTGTTTTGGTGCCTTTGCTGGTAGATTTGTTTTTTGTCTCACACTGTTTCCTAACACAAATTACAGGTTGACCAGCAAGGGAATCATCTGGAGAGTCAGCGGCAGGAGATCCGTGTGGTACGGGAGCGCTGGCTGACGCCGCTGCGTGAACTGGTGGACAGGATCAACTACAACTTCTCTCGCTTCATGAGCATGTTGGAATGTGTCGGGGAGGTTGACCTTCATGCAGAGAATGAGGCAAGCCTTACTCTTGTTGATTGAAGGGTGGCATCATGCCTTGTATATAGGGTGGTTGACTCTGGATAAGGGGATGACCTAAGAATTTTTTAATGATTTTAATTCTCTTTATGTATTTATTGACATTATCCTCATACATGCTAATCCACTTTCAGGATGACTATGACAAGTATGGAGTCAGGATACGTGTGAAATTCCGTAACGCGTCACAGCTTCACGAGTTAAACCCATACCACCAGAGTGGTGGCGAGCGCAGCGTGTCCACCATCTTGTACCTCATGGCGCTACAGGGGCTGACCAGGTGTCCCTTCAGGGTCGTGGATGAAATCAATCAGGTAATCTGTGAGACCCTAGTGGGTAGAGAGTTAGCTCGTGGATTCCACTTAGAATGGTACACACTGCTTCTCTGAACTCAGCACGTTTGGGACAGTGTATAGAAATTGAACTGACAGTGCTTCTACAAGTAATAGTGGACTAGCCCTCTTCAGTAGTATTATTTGTGCTTTCACAGTTGTGTGGTCCAAGGGCAAAGCAAAACAGATGTGTTTGTAACTTACTTGAAGTGAGCTGAGTTTTGTATTACACATCCATGACTGTCCTAAGAATGCTCACAATTTGCTAACCTAAACCTATTGTATGAAAAATGTGACAAGGCCACAAAATGACATTTGCTCTCGTCTGCAGGGTATGGACTCCACCAACGAGCGGCGGGTGTTTGATCTGGTCGTGGGGTCAGCTTGCAGGGAGAACACTTCCCAATACTTCCTCATCAGCCAAAAGGTGGGATTTGTGCACACATTATTGCCTCCATGAAAATGGGTGTATTGTCTTTGGTTTATTATTTGCTTTTATTGGTGTGTGTCTATAGTTACTGTAATATTTCAGAGTGACAAGATGTGAGGTAGAAGATAGTGTTTGTTTGTTTGTTTGTTTGAACCTTTATTTATTCATGTGTGTCGTGTAACTGGTAGGATGGTAAGATTGGCTTGGCCTGGGTCCTAGGTCCTGTAGTAGGCTGGTGGAAAAAGGCATAGACAGCTTGGACAGAATTAAAAAGAACTTTGCAATAGTGACTAAAACAAGCAATTTACAAAATAGTGAAGTTCTACAAGCTATAAAATTATCAATTTCTTTATTGTATTTTACCAAGTCAGTTCAGTAAACCTAGCTTGCTTTGGACAAAAAAACTACCCCTCTCACATTTTTCCATTTCTTATGACAGCTTCTGCCAGACCTGAACTTTGAGGACAACATGACAGTACACTTTATTTTCAACGGACACTGGATGCTGCACAGAGACATGTGGGACATCAAAAAGTTCCTCAAGATCCGCAAGAAGTTCAAGTACACACAGGAAGATGAGTAGTGAGTGGAAGCAGGATATCATCAGAAAAGCATTAAGAGTGCAGTGATGACTTCAAATGGAGGTTGTGATTAAGTTGAAGGGGTCACTAGGATGTGGCAGTTATACCGGTAGTCAGATTTTGTAACAGGCAGGCCTTTTCCCTTGCAGCAGTGCAATATGGGTTGCTAAAGATTTATATTGTATTTTGATGATTCCGCACACAAAGGGTCACAAATGATATCTGGAACAATGCTTAGCACATCTATATGGCATCCAAAATAGCTTTTCAGTGATAAAAGGATGTTTCCTTTTGATAGATGGTGCAAAATATAACTTTGGTACTGTTGATGGGGTCACTGTTAGGTCACTGTTGGGGCATCTTGCCACTTGCGTTATTTTTTAACTTAAAAAGAAAACGTCGTGCTTGCAACCGTCACCTCTAGGTTCGCTTGCATCACCTCTAGGTTCGCTTGCATCACCTCTAGGTTCACTTGCGTGACCTCTAGGTACTGTGGGGGTACATCTGAGTTACCAAACCCTGCAGCGGCAGTGAGATACATCCTTTAGTCAGCTGCAACATGACTTGAAGTTACATTATATATAACAGTCATTGCTGTGTGCCTACACCATGAGTGAAGTTTTACCTCTTGGTATTTTCAAGCTACATGTATTGATACAAATGTACATGTACCATACATAAGTCCCAAAGGTCTTTCATGTCAGTAGCTTTAAGAAAATATTATTTAGCGTAAAGAAAAGAGCAGAGCACACCCATTTCCCCACAGAGAGTATAAGTATTTTGATCAGTACACCTTTAAAAGTAGTCAGTTCAGCAAGGTTATCTGTGCAATATGTTTGCATTGTGGAAAATTCAGCTTTGGCTCTTTTAGGTAGAAAAAAAAACTCACTGGAACATGGTTATGTCCATTTGGTATAGATCTTCTAGTACATGTGCTACAGAACTGTTGCACACTATGCAAGAACTTGCATAACAGCATTACATGTACTTCAATCTGGTATAGGTTTGTATTTCATAGTTGTATTTCTGCAACATATAACTTTTCAGTAGTAAAACATTATTATTTTACAGTCAGGAACAATATTTGTGACAAACATTCCATGCTTTGTGATGGGTTTAGCATGTTACCTTATGACTGTAAATTGCTCTGTTTCAGTTTTTTTAAAGAGATTTTTCCAGTGTCAGTGTTTGCATGTCTTTAAAATGGACACAATATTTTTACGGGTATAGGTGAGGAATAAGAAAGTGAACTAGATAATGGAAAAGTATCTAGCACTGATCATTCTTGCACCATCTTTTAAACTGGTCATCATCATTCTGAAACTGGATTTTTTTCTCTATTTTAAGATTTTGTTCCTCTAACATTTGTTTTCTTTGTTACACCTTGTTCTGTTCTAACTAAAAACAATGTTATTTTACTTTGGCAACAGAATAGCATGCTCTGCATATAACAATGTTAACAAAGCTAGATGTATGTAGAGAGGAATAACAAGTTCAATAAAAGTTATGCATCAGTTGTCTTCAACACCTTCTTTTGTGAATTTTTTGTTGTTTTGTAGTGGCAACATGATTGGTCTGTTTTGCATGTCACACCAAAAATCTATTTCAGTGCTTTGTAGGTTATCAAGCTATTGATTTGTCCAGAGGAATTGTTTTGTCAAACAAGTAAGAAGTAGATACCATAAGATTCAGAATTTTTTTTTTCTAGAGAGAAGTCTATGAAAAGTATTTGTTGATGCTTAAATCTGCCTGTGTTTGCTTATGCATCACTAATTTCTACATCATTGTAGAAAACGTATATCAAAATCACAACACAAAATTACTGATCTAGGTATAGAAGGTCATTGGTGCGTGCTAGCTTGTGCTCTCAGGCACTAAAATCTTGTCAGGTTGGACTAGATGGCCCCAGCATCACTCAGCATCACCTTCAGCTGCCCAGAATCCTCTGCAGCCTTGGTCTCGCTGCCTCCACCGATGCACTTGCCATTGATGAAGACACGGGGAACCTTTGAATATAAAAAATATCATTAAGATAGAAATCTGTACAGGTTTCAGAGCTGTTTCTAGTGGGAGCTCAACAAAAGTAAGTAAGTTCTAGTATGCAAACATCAACAGGAAAGATAAAGTTGAATGAATTTTTGCATGTTCATAGATAATTACTATAGCATAACTTGGTCTACCTAACCTGGTCAACATTTGTACATCTTAGGACTTATCATGAGAGTCGTGGTTGGCCTGTACCACTAGGAATCTCTTGGCTGTTGGCCTCTCAAAATATGGGACAAGATTAAACAGGTAAGCTGCTCAAACTTTTATGCCATTGTCATAAGCTTTGACTATGGGCCGGTTTACACGAGGCAAAAACATGACTTGTCCTAAAAATGTCATGACGTTCGATGCGCAGAGTGTGTCCTAGGACACGCTTTTTACCCCTGTAAAAATGAAAACGACGCACTGTGGCGTGCCGCACAACATTTTTACATGGGCAAAAAAAGCGTCCTACAACGCGTCGAACGTTGTAGGACATTTTTAGGACAAGTCATTGTTTTGCCTCGTGTAAACTGGCCCTATGTTTGTTGATCACCAGAGGGTTATCATATCTCAAAGAGTGCCTTAGACTCTTGCATACATGTATGAATGTTGACTGATCATTCTTAAATTGTACCATGTATAAATGTTGTACAATAAAGTTCTTTCATTTAGATTGCAATAATCAACAGAATAACGAGTGAATTACTGCCAAAAATGTCACTTAGAGTTTGCAGACTTGTCGACCAAGATTTTCCTACTGTGTGACAGGCTTTATCAAATTAAATGTATCAAAGCTCCATTAATTACCCTGAGGTAAGATCTTGTAAATAAACTTTGTCATTAACTTTGAGCATCCATCTTTACATTCGTGGAGCTTCAGGTGTTGACATACATCACAGCTAGCAGTCAAAAATATTGTGCCTTACTGTTCGACCTCCAGTGATCTTCCCCAAGATAGCCTGGATCTGCTCGCAGTCTTTGCGATTCTCAATTTCAATAATCAAAGGTTCCTCCTGGAAATAGTAAAAAAACAATACAAGCATTAGCTATACAGGGTATTAACAAGAGAAACAACTTGAACAATAAAAACAGTTACGTCAATATCCAGATTAAATTTCAGCTACAAACCTTGTACTTCCCCTTGTACTTGTTGAGTTGCTGTTTGGCCATCTTGCAGTATGGGCAGTAGGTCTTGGAGAACACCACCACTTTGTTGTCGCGGATAGTGGCTTCAACAAACTCCTTCGACATGCTGAGCTGTTCTGGGTCACTACAAGAGGAGTAATAGAGGAAATGATGTCTTTATTTTTACCCCCACTCCTGACTGCCAGTCTTGCGATGCCCCTTTTACAGTTTTAATATTATTACGGTAATTCTTGAAAATTTGCAGTGGATTTGAGGTCACGGTTAATTTTTGCAGTGATTCAAACTGGACAGTGTTTGTATCACTGTACAGTATGGCATAATCTCCAAGCAGATCTTTCGGTGGCATAAGATACAACATGTAGTATCATAAGCTGGGGAAGGAGTTTAGCCAGCAGAGGACTTTCATTGGCCACCTTGCAAGATCTGCTAGCCAATAAAAACGCAGAAAATTGCCAGCCACTCAAATTGTGCAGGAGGCTATGGGAAAGATGGTTCTAATGCATATACGTTGAATACTAGTATAAGAATGGGATACATGCATGACTTGGCTATAGCTTGTGTTATCGCCACCTTCTTCATAAATATCTTTTGAACGACAGCAATACACGACATTGCTCGTACCTTGATGATTGATTTCCCATTAAGAAGTAGCCGTGAGCCCTTCATAAAGATACAGATAACTGCAAAGTGAGACAATGTCACAATTGTCATGAAAAAGTAGGAAAAAGAGAACATATGTCATGTCACCAGTAGAGTGGAGCGAGTTGCTATATTACAGGCTGATTGATTAATAGCCAAAAACGTGATTTGCTGAATAAAGTTTTTGTAGACTGCTTTTCCATTAGCCAAAAGATGCGAAACTTGGGACAATTATTAACTGTTTCAAGACCAAGAAGTGTGCTAAGTTTGATTTTTTTCACTTTATTAAAAGAGTCAGTTACCGAAACGTTATTATATATAAAGCAGCCCACCCCAAATCCATGACCCTGACGACCTCACTTCACCCCAGGAAGGAAAAAAGAATAAATGATTAAAGATGAAAATGCGCATGTGGCTTATAGAGAGATGCAAATTGACACGTGCAGTTTTAGTTTCCTACAATAGCTACAAGTGATTCAGGGACATTATCAATTGCACGTTAATTGACCCTCTAACTTCTACAGACGGGATAACAAGGGTGTGGTCGTCTTAAACTCAAGTCAGTCACTCTTAAAAATCTGAACAACAAATTGAAATATCTCAATATCCCTAGAGGATATATTCTTGTACCTTTGTGCCAAATTTCAACTCAATCAATGAACAAATGAGCCTGTTATAAAACAAGTCGCATTACTTTTTGAAGGCCCCTCATACCTGTGTTAGCTATAACGTTAATTTACCTTCATCCATAGGATGACCTATATCCATTCTTTTTAAGAACAATGTATTTAGCGATATGAAGTCAATAGATGATAGTCCTCGAATGCAATGGACAACAAAAGTCACTTCATCTCTGTTCATGATGATGATAAAAGAAAGCAGTTGTTTTTAGAATGATTAACCTTTGGGTATGTATTTGCAAGTAAACAATTTGTTATGTTACAGTATTTGATAGGACCTGATGTGTTTTGTCCTGCCGTTTACACTTGTCGTGGGCGGGACAAAGGCTACCCTCATCTATATTACATCATCATTGTGTTAAATGACTCAGCAGGTTCACGCTGATCTTCATTTTTCCTACCTCTGCTGTGCTGTGTATTTCAAGTAAATCCTAATATAGACAACACAAAGCTTAACTACGTCTAAAAGGAACTGTTTGGAACGAAGAGGAAGTGTTTATCAAACGGATGTTCAAATCATTGCAAGGAGCTTTCGTTGGCACACATTCACACATAAAATTGTAGGAAGCCGCGAAGTCAAATCACGCGCGCCATACGTTACCATAAACAACATCAAGGATATCAAAATAACAAAATGTAACATCACACCCACCTTAAACAGGAGGAGTATCTGATACACAGAATCTGTGTGAATATAGCTACGAAGGGATAGGGAAGGAAGGAGCGATCTAAAGATGCACAACACGCCGGTCTCCTGGTCACGGACAGGCTGAAGAGGCGTCACTTCGCGGTATGTGCCACTAAATGGAGTCTACGAATGTTCTGCTAGGTTGAGCCGTTTGGACAGCTCAATCAAAAGCCCGAGATCGATGTAAGAAGTAGCTACCTGCGGAGTATTTTCAACAGTTACCAGGAAAAGTTACAATAGTATTGAAACTTTGACAACTTGTAACAATTGCTTGATTATATAAGATATTATAGCTAAATCCAACTTATGCCTCGAATGTACAGACACGAATAAGTAGCTACAGTTTATAATGTTAGAAGGTACCATTATGTAGCTTTTTAGGATTGATTTATTCAAACCGAGTTTATAAAGGTCTAATTATCGTAAAAGAACAGTATTAAGATCGTAGCATCCTATTACTAACACAAATAACATATTTGTTGTATCCTCCACATGTATATAGACGGTTGAATAAGATAGCGACCCCCCCTTGCTGAATAATATGGTATCCACCGTCAGAGGCTGAAGCGAAAGCGTGTGTCGTGCCGCGCCGGATTTGAAACGTAACGTAATTAATAGATAGTTCATTGACTCCTTGATTAACTACATTTGGCGTAATGCACTCAAGTTCAGTATGCCTAAGTTAGTAACAAAAGTAAGTTCACGGCAAAGGAAATTAGGCAACTGGGCTTCTCGTCGCCACAGTTTCTCGACGCATCGTTTTTGAAAACAAGAACTCCCGCCTGCCTGTGTTCGGCAGGCCAGGCACTGGTCACCACTGTACCGGGAAATATGAAGGCACGAAAATCCCAATGCGGAACTGAGCCTGTTCCTGTTCTCCTAAGTTCAGAGGATCTGTGATGCTAAAACAAGGTGAGGCGTTTCTTAGTTACTGTACTATCAGTAACGTTATAATAATATATGCAGATGTAACGTTAAGTTAGTCAATCCTCCTCATCAAACTTGTCCCGAGGACAGGGGTCGTCAGGGATTGTTTGCGTCCTACCTTGATTGTGATTGCAGTATCAAAATCGACCTTTCAGCGAAAGTTGTAGCGAAATTCCGTTCCGTGAATGATCACAGCTTGAGTAGGCGTGGTCGGTGGCCACGTGATCGAAACTAATCGTACAAACACTTCCCAGAAGAGGAGGAGGTGTTTGCTGCATGGCCTCACTAGTGTCCGAGGAACCGTCATGAGTACATTACTTGTGGAGACTATACGTACAGTCTGAGACATGGTGGTCAGGATAGTGAGAGGTAAGGCAAAAGATGTAAATATGAATCTATTTGCACTATTGACAAGATGTTTCAGCCATAAAATTAGATAATTCAAGGGTAATTCTAGCCTGATTAAATCTCACTTATAACTGCCCGCCCAACATCCGCTGGCCCGCGGGGAGGGACCAGTTACAGCCCTGGACAGCAGAGTTTGTGTTACACAGACTAGGATAATTAAAATTATCACATTATTCATAGGATAATTTTTGTAAATAACACCTCATTATCCTGTCATCCCTCACCTTTATATAACCCTGACCCTATTAAATGGTGCAAAAAAATATTAAAGACCTATTGAATGGACCGATCCTGATCGAACGCCATATCGAACAAATAGAACCAGGTGGAACCCCCTATTCTATTTCGAACACCTCCGTCAAAAACAGCCCCAGTGGGACAGAAATGGCTGAAGGAGAAATGCTATACTCTTCTTTGTTGACGAATACACCCATCGAGTATGGTTGTTTTGGTAGGGAAAGCCACTGCATAGCATTACATTGTTGGTGGGCAGGATGTACGTGTAAAGCGAGGCATGTATAAGACACGGGACTCTGCACTAGCAGACTATATAGAAGGGTCCTATTAGTTGGAGTGAAATACAAGCTCCCTCTCCAAGAGTGCCCAAACTGCTTTCTTCTTAATTTCGCTTTTGTCTTCAGCACGCATGAAGCTGTTATACATGCAACAAACGCAGTAGAGACCCTGTAGCAGTTTCATGTACCCAGGTTTCCAGCTGCATCGACCATATGTCAGAAACCGGGCACTCCTGCCCACCAACAAGGTAATGCTATGGAGCGCCTCCCGCTCCCGCTTTGACTGAAATTATAACGCCTTTACCGATGCTATATCCACCCTCAACTCAAACTACTGTACCTAGTGGATGTTGCCTTCAACAAAGAAGGCAGCGCATTTTTTTCGGCCCGTTCTGAGAGGATTTTAGGGCCATAAAAGCTAAAAAGAAGTCAGTCGTTTTTATCAGCTAAATGGCGGCGGCGGTGAGTTCTGTCCGACAAGCGCTGTTTTTGACGGAGTTGTTCGAAATAGAACACGATAGAACAGGGGGCGGTGCTTCGGGATCGGTCCATTCTATTGACAGGATGTTCCTTCCAACAGCCATTCTGAAAAGGGGTTCTGGAAAACCCTGTCCAGCCCAGACAGGGAAATGGGGCCTTGGGAAAACCTTGTCCAGTCAGAAAAGAGGGGCTGCATGGGGTTTCATGACAATGCTTAAAGCTAAATTTAGACAGCGCTTAATCATTCATGCACATTACCATAGAATTGGCAGCATCATGAGTGACCCAAAGGTGCAACTAAATTATTAGTGAATACAGTAAGTGAATGAAAATTGAATGACTCAATGAGAAGATTAATAGGTAATAGTACAATCTGTACATACACGGGAGTTGAACTATGTACTGCCTACCTTTGAAGGGTTTTCTTTATATGATTAGTGTGCAGCATGTATTTTGAGAGCTTGTCCGTTTAAATCCTGGTTTATGTAGAATAGAAATAGAATGACAATGAGAAGGTTTTCAACATCAACACAACAAGTGCACAATGTTATGACGTTACAAAGTGCATTGCAAATACATATAAGTTACACGTCTTTTGCAATGCACTAACAGTAACTAAAAGTCGTTTTTGTGCATAAGACAAAAATGTTGTTGTATAGCTTACAACTTATAACTTACCCTTTTACAGGCTGGACAGGTTTTTACAAAAACCTGAGTGAAAAGTTTATGTGACATGTAACTGTAATGTTACCTGCACTGTTAGCTCAGGCCAGGAATCCCCAGAACTAAAAATTTCTTAGAAAGTTTTCTTGTGATTCCGGATTCTAACATTACACTCTAGTGAATGCATTGAACTGGGAAACGTTATCAAGGCTCGAAATACCACCTACATATACAGGTTAGTCCAGGTAAAATTGGAGCTGTGCAGGTATTTCTGGTGTCTACCTGTACCTAACCTGCACTGGTCCGTGTACTGGGTTTTATACATAAATGTCCTATGATGTACTGTAGGTGTATATGGATTGTTATTAGCTTTGACTGTTACCACATATAAAGTAAATAAAGAATAAATAGCAATAGTACCTGAACAGTTTTAGTATGATCCATAGATCTTAAATTCAGAGTGGTGCAGGTAATTTTCAATGTTACCTGCACCAGTGCAGATATGCAGAAAAAAGGATTTTGACCCGTGTTATGCAATAATTATCTTTTACATCGTCCTTGTACAAGAGTCGAATCCTTTCCCCCAAATCTATACTATAAGTATAACATGATGTATTAGTTGTGGTAGTTTGGGAAATGAGTTTTGTGTTGAAGTGCCAGGCAAGAAATTGACATGTGAAACTGCACATAATCCAGTTTCCTCCAAAGTCAAGGGCTTAACAACAGAAAAAACAACTTTAGTTTGATTTTCCCAGTATGAATATGTACATGTTAGTCTGTGTAATACAAACCCGACAGCTGGATGTTGAGTGGGCCACTTAAATGATAATCAAGCTATGTACATCGGTGGCCAGTTGCTGTGAACCTCAGGTGGTCTTTTGTCTGTCCTAAGGCCACACCGATTTAATTTCTTGGTTCACGGATTCGCTCGCTCCTATTTTTTGGGAAAAAAAATGAAAATAAAAATTACCACTCAGCAAATTTTCACCATTAATGAAACCATTCACCAACTTTCTGGTGTAGCAAATTGGCCTTTATATTATAAGCTCCTTAAACTGTGGGTACAGGTGCTGTTACTGTACAAAAATAGTGTTTTTGTACTTTTTTCAAGCTGAAAACTTTTTTCCTTTCTGGATTAGCCGTTACCTTTACCCCAACCATTTTACAATTTTTATTTTTATTTCGCCCTCTCGCTCCATATTTTTTATGAAAAAATCTGTGAACCAAGAAATTAAATTGGTGTGGCCTAAACGTTGTTTAGAATTAGAACCATGTTGTTGGTTTTCATTGTTGAACATGTTATTTTGAATTTAAGCTGATAAAAATACCAATTTCATGTCATGAAGTTCAGATTTTTGGGACTGAATGAAGCCAGTTCAGGGGTGAAAGTTTGTCTGTCCCAACAAGAAAATTTCCGTCCCAGGACGGGGGGGATGGGTCCTGGAGACAGCCTTGGTAGTGCTGGCAACAGACTAGTACAGAGTAATTATGTAATTGCACTGCACAATCGGGCAACAGGGTGTTTTGAACACCGAGTTGAAATGTGAACTTTATACATTTGAACTTTATATAAGGTCAGGGGGTCCCTGAGACAAAGTCAACACAATGAATAAACAGTACTCTGCAGTACTTTCCATTGTCAATGTTCAGTGCCATGAGTACGGGCGCTTGACAGGTTCCCCATTGATTATATCAGACTTTGTGTAAGTTTTGGAAAGTTAGATTTAGTAAGAGCAACTAAAGCTCTAAACTATAGCCCTTATGCGCTAAACTATAGCCCTTACACCTGGGAATGATCTCTATTGGCACCCAGAGCTAATTGGCACCCGGTTTCTGACATCAAGGCCCGTGGCAGGCTGTTACAAGCTGTGTTTGATTTCCTGTTTGCAAGGTAAGTCCACAGATGATCAGTATATTGTTCTACTAGTCAGCTACATTACATTCACTTAGAATTGATATATGATGCAGGGCTCGAAATACTTTTTTCTGCATACCTGCACTGGTGCAGGTAACATTGTAATTTACCTACACCAGACAAAGTTTACCTGTACCATTCTGAGTTTATCAAATATGGATCAAACTTAAAATTAAATTATTCAGGAACCAATGATATTTTTTCTTTTATCCTTATAGGTGGTAACAGTCAATGCAGCTAATAACAGTCCACATACACCAATCATCATAGTACATTATATGTATAAAACCCAGTACATGGACCAGTGCAGGTTAGGTGCAGGTAGACACCAGAAATACCTGCACAGCTCCAATTTTACCTGCACTAACCTGCATATGCAGGTGGTATTTCGAGCCTTGTGATGACTGTATGAAGTCTATTGAAGTTGATCCAGTTGATAGATCTTGAATACGTGTGAGTGCCTGATTCTTTATATTTCCTGCCAGCAGTATCATCACAACGACTCTTTGCTAGCTTGCTAGACTTCTCAGTACCATCCAATTATTATCGGGCCCTTACACTCATTGCCCTGAGTGTTAGGAGCTCCAGTAGTAATCAGATGGTACCGGTACTAAGGATACAGACTTCTAGCTAGCAGCCCTTTGATAGCAAAATTAAACCAGCTTGAAAGATCTAATGTTATTATTAAAACTTGAAGTACATGTAGTTTTATCCATAATGCACGTCTAGTGGTTAAGAATTCAATGGACCATGTGTATTCAAGGGCAAGTGGTGGTTTCAATAGTCTAGTCAGAAAGTAATATTTTTGTGTGATATTTGCATTTGTTGTAGATCAATTGTAATGACAAATGTAGCACTTTTAGCTTGTTCTTCTGTTAAATATTTTATATCTGTACATATCATCCCAGAAAGGCAGGGACTTCTCAGAAGCCCCATGTGAGATAAGTATCTTCTGTAAGTGTTAACTGGTCAAACATAGGGCCAGAATGTTTATCCAATGGCAGTTTCAAATAACGACATATTTGTTTACTGCATGGCACTCTGTTTGTATTCCTATAAAAGCTCATGTTCAAAGTGCATCACGATGATAGGAGTTATCATGTGTGAGGGGTCGAACTAAGCTATATAAAATTTGATGGCTTTAGACTATAGGCAGTAATAGCTGTGAGTCTGTGACAGGTGGTTTGCAGCCAGGTTTGACTGTATAATATACAATGTATTTCTCTTTGTAGTGTTGTTAGCTTTTAGTGCTGTATGTACTGTCATTCTTGTATAAGAATGTTTAACCATATATTATTGCTGCAGGGTAGCTGTGAATTAGGATTTTACTTAATGTCAATATTGACCCACTTAGACCATAAGTATTGTTACCTGTGCTAAGTCATTTAATGAGCAAATAGAACCAGACCAATCAGCAGAGAGCAATGTAACCTGATTGGTCAGAATATAAGAGGTTAACTAACTGCATTTATCAGTTTTACCACATGGGTTAGTGATTTAAGAATTTTGTTTGTCATGAGGCACATTAAGCCTGGAGGGTTTCACGACAATTTGAGGCGTAACTGTAGACTGCTATAGATTATGCAATTATGACTAAACAAAGTAGATTTACACTCTGGCTTAGCTAAGTAGTCAGATGAACATGTTTGCTTGTTCAGTTCTAGGCAGATTCAGGCTCTATACAAAACTTTTGGCCCCTCCCCTTTTACTTTCAATTCAAAGCTTTGATGAAAATATGACTTGACAGTCATAAACAAATTAAATGATTACTGTTCTATGCAACAATTGATTTCAATCTAATTTTTTAACATTACCTCCTACACTTTCTTTATTTTCAGATGAAGGTAACGTTACAACCACAAATGGCAAGTAGAGAGTGCGGCAGCTAAACCATGGGTGATTTATTTGTCGACGAAAATTTCTTCTCTGTGGCTTCTGGTGGTCATGAGTCGGCCATTGTGCAGCTTGTCACCCACCTGAATGAAGTGCAACAATCTTTGAACAGTCTCTTCAACGAGCTTACCAAGGATGAAGCAGAAACTCTCATTGACCTCCTCAGCTGTGCAGAGAACAGTCCGGAGTACAGGATTCCAGAGGAAGAGTTTGATGGGGCCGGTCGTGGGGACATCGCCACTATCTTCACTAAATACTACTGCCAGAACATCCAGGCTGTGGGAGACTTTCTGCAGCAGATCTGCCGAGAAGATTTGCTGAACAGGCTCCCCATGATGCAATCCTTTTGTCCAGCTGGTAGGTACAGTCAAATTTTACCAGGCGAGGCCAATGTGACTACTTTTAGTCCATGTTCCCACTGATCACCTGTTCACATAGAGTAGACCATATTTCATTTGGCCCTTTAGTCAGTTGTCTTTTGGGGCAGTTTTGACTGTGTAATGTTTGTATTGGGTCAATTATGTTGTAAAATGGCGGCAGCTTACCAACACCAATGTGTCAACCTTTAAGACTGAGAGGGTAGAAGCCGTTGAGGCAAAGAGAAAGGCGGGGAAGGCCCGTCAAAATAGGACTGCAAACCAGCACCAGTAGACATGTCATACTCAATGGAGTGACTGTCCATCAATATGGCCAGCTTTGTTTTGGATTGTATGCTTTCCCATTGGTAGTTGCTGGCAGTTAGCAAAAACATGTTGGAATTTATCATAGAAGGGATCCTTTGTCACATACAACTTCAAGCCCTATATACTTGTATTAATTTGCTTAAGATAGTAATGTTTCTTCTTTCTTGCAGACAGTGGTTTTTGTAAAGGTACTCTGAAGATCCAGGACGTTCCTCTCGCTAGTTTTCCGGAGAGACAATCCACCATCACCTCATTCCTGGGACATGTATTTTCTGATGGACACAGTTTTGCTCAGGCCTTCCTGTACAAAGTTCACCCAGGAGAGCCCATGGAACTGGACTATCTCATTGAGAGGTGATGATGTGCGCATATTGCTTTTAAAATAATAACTGAATTCAGAATTCAAGGTGTTCTGGATTTTGTTAAGATTTGGTAGATATAAACGTATCCCTAGGCCTTCAGAGTTCCCACAAAATGATTCTGAGATGCCTTTAATATTTGTACATGGATATGTAATTTTGAGGGACTATGTTGGTACGCCTTTTTAATAAAAAAGTACAGCACATTTCTTCCATGTTACAATAAATTAGCGTCATCTGCAGTTGACAGCTCCAACCTAAATGAATAGGCAAAATACAATATACGTCAATATGTCATATCGTCAATATGTCACATGCATATAAACTTCAACTTGATTGTAATTTTGTATTCCCTCTGTTATTCCTTCCTTCCAGTTCTGCTGTCCAACTACCCTCTGATGCAGACCAGCTGAAATATCTGGTGAAAAAGCATCTCACAAAATTTCAGCTGCAAGTGTCTTACATCAGTATTGAACATATAGGTGTGGACATCAGCAGTGTAATGGGAGGTATGCAATATTTGAATTATGTTTCAACTAAATCTTAACGGGGGCCGCCGTAAGATGCCTCCCTTTTTTATGCGCTCGAACTCACGGCGCTCCATCACTAGTGGTCAAGTTTTGATCAATGAATTTTTAACATATTCATCTAGAGACCATACTTGAATAAGGAAGGCATCCATACTGTTCATGAACCCTTCACCCTCCGCGTTACAACTGGAAAACACCGAGGACGTTATCGTGAATATAAATTCCGAATTTGAGCCGCGTTAAACAGTGCGCCCTAACTTGCCCCGCTTTTGGAATTTGCTCTCTTCGGAAGCTGGTGACCAATTTAGACAAACATAAATAATAATTCTAATTTTATGATATATTAGCTTTCATTTGACAGTAGAATTGTGATTGTGTGTGCTTCTTGTCTCCTGCGAGGAGGGCTAAATCATTCACAATCCAGGTCGTGTTTTCATGGGAAATGGGCGAAATGCACTGAATGCGGCGGCCCGACTAACAAAATCATTACGAAAAACGACAACGCCAAAATCACAAAAAAACTCTGTGTACGTATCGGGAAACATATTCGACATCACTCTGTGAAGTTTCATTTTTATAGACGATACGAATCATTTTTAAAGTAACAAATCTTTTGGGCGTTCGCTCGTCTGCCACCTGCGGGGCCACGCTCCCCGGGAAAAACAACGGCGGTGATGCTTATGTTGTTTTTTCTATCGCCAGTCTTCTACTCTAACATTTGAAGACCAATATTTGTAGTGTTTTGTGAAGCTTTGTGAAGTATGACAGTTGTGTGGCTGTTTTTTATTGGTTGTTTATTTATGGCCACGAGCCACCAATATCTAGTAACAGGTGACCACAGTGATTCGGCAGTAGCAACATTATTGTGAAAATTATGTCTTAAAAAAGGGGGAAGTGAGCATGTGTAAAAAAAAATTTGATAGAAAAAAAAGCTGTTTGTTTGGACTTGGTTTATTTACCTTTCTAATCATCATAGTCAGTGGCAACAAACACGGCGTACTTATGCATAATAAGATCAGCAAAAAATCTGGGCATCTTAGGACAGGGGGCATCTTAGGGCGGCCCCCGTTACGTTACAGAGCATTATACTTTACTTTGGTTGAGCTCCCGCTCGAGCCAAGCTTGAAAGTCGTCTCCACTCCTCCCTGTCATTATGTACTAGATAAATCAAGTATAATTTCTGCTGAAGCTGCTTCTAAAGAATTGAGGTATTCTTTCATAGAACTATCATAGAGTGGAAAAAGAGCATCCTCACTAGATAGCTTTAAATAACACTTGCAGCTAGATGCACAAAGGTTACAGGTAGGTACAGATTGTTCAGTGTAGTATCTACTAAGTATAACCAGCTGCGGCTGTTGTGTCACGTTGAAGGGCTGCTATGCTGGCAATACAGATATGATTTAAGATTTAACTAACAGTAGTACAATTGTACAATGAATGACATGTAAAATGGTACATTTGTTTTTGTGTCTTTACACAGAAGTTAAATTGATCTACAATGAGATGAAGTCTGCTATTCTTGAAGGGAGCCCAGAGAAGTTGAAGTCTGCTATACAGAAACATGGCTATGGTGCAATCAGACTTATTTTGGGCAAAGGTTTGTTTTTTTAAAGTACACAACACATGTATATGTGACACATTTCCACTGTTATTTCATCCCCATTCGACAAGCTTGGTTATGAATAACTAACACATTATTTGTACAACTTGTAATTCATCTATCTGTGATATGTATTTCAATATTTTAAGGGTTGGGCTGACTGTTGCATAATTTCTATACATTTAACATCAATTGCATGTTATTTGTGTTCATGTTGTATCTGTACCAATGTACTTAATAATGTTTCCCTTTTTCTGTAATAAAAAACAAACATCATACATGTACATAGTTTTAAATGCCCCAGGAATTAGTGAAAGATTGGATGGATACGTAACATGATTTGGAACTGTATATACGACTGTATATGTGAATGTGATGCAAAATTGCAAGAAAATGCTACCATTAGGTGGATGTGTGTCCCATTTGCAGATCTAGTGGAGCAAAGCTCAGGGTCCCTGCTTCACATTGCCAGTAGAGAAGGGCATGTGAAGTGTGTGACTGAACTTCTGGAGATTGGAGCCAGTGTTAATACCTTGGAACAGGAGGTAAGATATTGAGAGAAGAATTAGTGCAATGTAAAAACTGCCATATAAGGATATTAAAGCTGCATTGATTGTACCGCTTGTGAAGCCATATTCTCATATGCATAACAGAAATGCTAAAATTCACTCACTCACTCACTGTACTGTTTATCATCTGTTGTTTTTTATCTTGTGAGAATTGAACATGCTTGCATATAGATGCAGGGGTAAACCACCAGTTGCCCCTGACCTTCAGGGTATTGCTTTGTAGGTTGAGGACATGAAAATCTTCCCATATATTGTCAATCTATCATCAACAGTTTTGTTTCCACTGTCTTTATCAGATCATTGTCTTTTGTGTCGGCATGTAAACATGTTGGTTGGTGAAATGCATGTAAATTTGATATCTCTGTGTTTTGCTGTTTGTTTCCCAGGGCACTCCTTTGTCCCTAGCCTGCCAGTTTGGCCGTACTGATGTGGCTGAACTGTTGCTGCAGCATGATGCAGACCCAGGGACACCTGTACCAGGGCAGGGTACTGCACTGGAGATCGCCTCTCGCCATGGCCACATGTCAGTTATTGACATTGTGCTAGAATTCTATCCAGGTAAAAGATTCCAGACAAAAAAACTTGTTCTAAGAGACTGTTATTATAGATTTGTTGAGTGATGCTTGTCAGGATTTTTCTTCACATGAAATCTTCTCGCTCCCCACTTCGATCATTGGAAGGTTGGGATGATGAAAAGGGCAGACAGGCATATTTAGAAGGTGCAACAGTATCTTTCCTCCCAATAACAAAACAGTACAGACCAGCAGACCAATAAGGTATTTTTAAAAATCTCATTCAGATCTCGTGAGTTCCCCGTCTGCACTAACAGCCCAACTATATGCAGCCTGTTGTGGGGGACACTTGCCTGTTGTGCAGTTCTGGCTTGCTAATGGAGCTACACTCACATCTACTGATGGCCCAACACATCTGTATGGTGCATGTTCAGGTGGGTGGAAAACACTTCCAAATTTGTTGTAGCATGTTGGCTTGCTTGTATAACTTGCTTGTTTAAAATCACCATATCTTCAATCAAGATGTTTTGGTTGTAACATTGAATTCAAAGCCTCTATCTACTCTGTCAACTGCTGCTGCTGAGTTCAAGTTTCATTGCAAAAACATTTGGAAAATCCAATAAAAAAGAATAGAACAAAAAAGTATGTTTCAATGCTCAGTCATTCACTTATATACATTGTATTTCTTGGTATCCTTGGTTATCCATGATGCAAAATAACTTCAGTTACTAGAATCAACATTTGTGTACTATAGGTGGCCATGTTGAAGTTGCCAAGTTCCTTCTGGACTGTGGTGCTTGTGTGACTCAGCATGATGTTGAGTCCTTCCCAGAAGTGTTGGGTCTGACCATGCAGAGGTACATCTCATCAAAGGACAACAGGGCTACAAGCTCACCTGGGGAGAACCCACCTCAGCAGGTACCTAATGAGGTTAAACAATTCCATCATCATCACAAATGAGACTTGTATTGAGCATAGAATAACCCCATACTTACTGACTTGTACTGCGGCTGAAAAAGATTTGGTTCGTGGATAAACCCAAGCAGACAAATGGTTGAACAATTGTCAACGTTCAGGTGTGGTTACTGTCATCAGACATAGGTATTCCTAACTATTGCTCTAACCCATTTTGTCATTGAATTAACTTATTAAGTGAGATAGATACATAAACAATGTTCTCTGTGTTTATACATGTAGCTTGTTGCAAAGTGGAGACAGCGTCATCTGTATGCCATCCATGAGGTATGGCTCCAAAACCATACAGACACCTTGGTGGAGATTGATCTCTCCCACAATGCACTGTGCAGAATTCCGGCCATCCTACCATGGGGAATGAACAAGTTGGAGAGGCTAGACTTATCCCATAATGCACTTGAAGCTCTACCCTTTCCAGAGGGTAGAGAGAAGTCAGGGGACGTTCTCTGCCTAAGGTATGAAAAAACTGTTTTAAAAATGTGCATGATAAATGCACAGTTCTTATTCCTGATGAACATTCTTTGTTTCTCCAAAATGAACAGATGGTATATTTAAAGCTCAGAGGCTGTATGTGAAACATTACAAGTTTCGAGAGGAGGATTTTGAAACATTTAAAAAATTCCCCATACAAGTATTTTATTTTGACATAGAGCATATAACATCCACCCTCATTATTTTTGTGGATACCAGAAAAATGCACATTAAAAAAATGATAAAAAAGGATTATATCAAGGCCATCTCATAAATGCTTCAAATGCTGAAATGTGCATAAGTTGGGGATTATTGATGGTGCATCAGTATATCTGTTTAAGCTCATCATTTTGTTAAAAGTGTGGCGGTCTTAGGGTACCAGGCAGAATGACATGTTTTGTTTTGTTTCAGACTGGAGGACATGAATGTCTCACACAACAGACTTCAGTGGGTCCCTCCCCAACTGTTTCACATCCCCAGCCTGGAGAAACTCAACCTCTCCAACAACAAACTCCAATCTCTGGAGTACACACTGGAGGATGAGCTCTCTGATCTCTCCAATAGGGAGACTGCAGGCAAGTACTGGCATATAAACAGGCCAGACTATACCCCTAGTCTCTGTATTATCCGGGTAGTAAATGCACGTCCGTCTTGGGCATAGTCTGGCCTGTCTCACCCATAATCATGATTAGCTGGTAGTGACCCCTATGATGTTTGTGTTCCAGATACAACAAATACATTAAAGAATGAAAATTTCCATCAAACTGTCAGTATAATGTGTGACTTTTCAAGAAGACAAGTGAAGGACCTATACGTGCAATAAGAGTGCAATTAAACAATTCCATACCACCATAGGAATGTAAAACCATTTCTGGAAGATTTGTTGTCCATTTTTGGGGTATGAAGCCCAGACTGTTATGACTTACCGGTGCAGCATGTGTTGATCTGAAACATAAGCTAACTTAAGGTTATTCTGGTCCATCTGTGTGTGATGCAGGCAGTGGTGCCAGGTGGAGATGTGAGAAGCTGAAGATCCTGGACGTATCACACAATCAGCTGTCAGAACTGCCAGACGTCATCAAAAACACCAAAGACTTGAGAAGGCTGATCCTCAACCACAACAAGGTCAAGATGCTGCCCAATCCCTGGGGATGTCCTTTGGTAAGGGACTGTGGTATATGCAGGGGTAACAGGCCAAATGTACCCCTGCCTGGCCAGGACATACCTGGTGTATTCTGGCCAGGGGTACATTTTGGCCTGTTACAATGCTACATGGTATCTATACTTTATTCCTGTTTCACAGCTATGATTAGCATTGAGGTACATTGTAGTTTCAGTTCATTTCTATGCTTTGATACAGGAGATCCTTGATGCCGCCCACAACCTCTTGCGGACCCTACCTGCCAGCCTGGAGTTTTTCTGGTCCGACACATTAAAGTACCTGATCCTAAGTTATAACAAGCTGGATGAGATACGTTGGGAAGTATGCAGGCTGAAGGTACAGCTTATCCTATATCCTATATCAATGCTTAGAAAAAAGTTCTTTTAACAGCACATAGCAGTGCCCATCTCCATTTCTTTACTACTCTGCAGCTGCAAAAAGTACAGACAATACTACAGCAGGGCTAGTCCACTTGTACTAAGTTGTAGTGCTGTACACGTATGTGTGTATGTACAACTTTCAATCACTGTACGTTATCCAAATCCAGTCAGTATATATTATGTATTCAATGATGATATAATGATGACTTTTCACTCAAAATTAAACCTATGCTACTCACCAAAAATTACAAGGTAGTTTTTTTAATGAAATAAGATTTATTTTAAATCATTTGAGTCCAAGTAGCCTTTGAACAGATTTGTGTTTTCGTTGTTAGCAGCATCTAGATTATGAGTGATATGAGCTTCTTAGAAGAATAAAGACAAAAGATAAAGAAAACACCTTAATATGCCTGTTGACACTCATAGCATTTTAACTATAAAGGAAACTTTTAAGGTAGAAGTTTTGATGTTTGGAATAGGCCCTGACGGAGTTGAATGTCAGCTACAACAGACTGGAGAAGTTTCCCAAGCCGGAGCACTGGAAATGTCCCAACTTGACCTCTCTGGACATCAGTCACAACAAACTGACCAATGGATCATTACCTGAGTCCCCTAGCACACCAGGGTAAGGATCATACAAGAAAGGATCATAGAGGGAAGGGTGGTGGTGGTCAGTTTGACAGTTGTGCTGTTTTCTGTGGGTCTGCCTGTCTGTGTTTTTTTACAGAGTTATTTCCATGTAATAAAAAAAGGTATGTCTCAACACAGAGTTACAGGAAATAAAGGCAATTAGTCAGATGCACATACAGTACTCATACATGACATGTACCATGATTTCTAGGAGAATTTACCTTTCACACTATTTTAATGAATTTGAATTGAATGTATCAGCCAAATGACCCCCCCCCCCCCATGCAGCATAAAGGGACATGTAAATTTTGATGATTGTATTGTGTTTATATTTTACAGTCCTGAGGAAAAGAAGAAGAAGTGGAAGCTCTTTGGAAAGAAAAAATCAGCATCAGAGCCTGAAAGACCCAAGTCTTCTATGTTCTACAATGAGGATGACCACTATTCCAAGGAGATTGAATTTCCAGATATTTTTATTCCCAGGTATACAATAGGCAGTGATGCTTGATATGCACCCGAGGTAACTGTTTTCTTTAGGGGGAAGATATTTGGTGTTGGTTAAAGTTTTTTCTTTAGTGTTCACTGTCTTCTGTTTCTTTCTATAGTTTAGTTTGACAAACAAGTTCCTAATCTTTCCTCTTAAATAAAAGTGAAGGTATCGCGTTCATTTATGTGGTCAAGTGCTCTAGTAAGACGTGTGATATGCAGCCTATCTATTGTTATATTTTCATAATCTTAAGAAATGTTGAGCTCAAATTTTCTCACTGTTTCTAGTAAGACGTGTGATATGCAGGCCTTCTTCTATTGCCTTGTTCTATTGCCTGCTGCCCCTATCGTTTACAAAGCTGTTATTTTCGTCTTTGTCACGAAGGTTACAAACCCTACTGATGAATGACAACAACCTCCAGTCAGTACCCAACAGCATCTGCAAGTTGGCACGGCTTGAACTGTTGGACCTCAGCAAGTAAGGACAGGACATGATTGCCATGAACACATACAGAGATAATGATGTGAAGCTTTGTTCACCTTGACTAAAGCAAACCTGAATAACAAACATTGCAGTATACAATGTAGGGTATTTTCATGAGTCAATCCATAGCTATTAGTATCCAATTTATTCTAATTCTTTGTTTGCCACCAGCCTAAGTACCATCCTCTGTAGTGACTGCTGGCTCAATACTTTTGCCTGCTAACCACGTGGTTATTATTAGCAAGCAAAAGTATTAAGCCAGCGGTCACTACGGAGGATGGTACTCAAGCTAGATTGCCACTAGTTATCCATTGAACAAAGGGTGCTTGATAAAATGTACAATGTTTATTAAGTGTCATTCAGATCTGTCTTTCCCTGTTGTGTTTCAACTTGATGTTGTATGTTAAACTTTAGTTATCACAGTCAATGGATATTTCTAGACATAATTCATTTTACTAACTCACACAGTAACCCAGACTTGCATGAGCTTCCCCTCGCTCTGGGGAACCTGCGTCAGTGCTGGCAGCTAGGGATAGACGGCCTCTCCCTCCATCACATTCCCAACCATGTCAAACCTGGTGAGAGCACCATCCATACTAACAGTCCTCCTTATGTTGTTTGGGCACCAGCTTTCTTCTGTTTGATGCCCATGTTTCACACTAAAATGGCATTCTGCACATATTTTAGATTAAAATCCAATTTACTCAGATTTCTGTAAATTTGACTGTTGTGACTTGCAGGTATCTTTTTAGATTTTCAGTCTTGAAGAACATGATTGTGCAACTGTTACATAGAATGACATTTTCAACAGTGTGAAAAGGAAAGATACAGGAAAAAGTACTAGATATTGTGCAAATGATTTTTATTAATCATTATGGTGATTCTGCTTATTCTTCATACCGTCTCTTCATTCATTTCAGTTGGCAACAGCAAGTCTAGTCCTAAAGTCCGTGACCTGCTGGCATTCCTGAGGGCACAGCTTAGAATGTCAGAACCATGCAACAAGGTCAAGCTCATGCTGGTTGGAAAAGAGGTAATTATCATTAAGGTTTTTTTTTCATAGAGGTCTGCCTTGTGATTGGAGGACAAAACACAAAAAGCTGATTGAATACATAAAGTGACTTGAAGGTAAGCAGTTTTACTTGATCACATAACTTTTCCGCATTTATGGAATGCCTGTTTTTACACAAACTTAGAAATTGGGAAATTGTCTTACGAGTATGTACATCTCATTAAAGTTGGCTTTCATATAGTGTGTTTCATATAGTCTTGACATGTTGAATGATTGTGGATTCTTTGCAGGGCACAGGAAAAACCACCTTGCTGGATATGTTGATGGGAAACCCAGCACGGCAGAACATGCCCACCAACGGAGTATGGGTTAGTCAGTGGTGCTGCAACCCTCCAAGGAGAAGGTCCTCTGGACTATTCAACAGCTTGCCTCGAGATGCCAAGGTCTGCAGCTGTCTAGCTGTAATTTTGTATTTGATATGCTGTTTCCTACCAAGCTTGTCTTTAGAGTCAGGACATCACTTTGGTAATTAATGAAAGGGGAGACAAGAATGTCCTGTACATGTATTTGGATTATTTCATAGGCTGTTTTTGCCTTTGGATTCATTGAGTACCTTGAAAAGAAAGAAATATTTCTTCCTTACAGCAAGTGCATTGAGGGTGATCATACGCAACGAATTTCAGCCTTTTGGGATACTGTAACAGTTTCTTTATTTGTGTAGAGCAAAATGGGAACAAAATTAAAGTTAATGTGATATACAGAGTAATGATGTATTATGATATTCCTGATCAGCTGCAAGCTCCAGACATCATGTTTAACACATGGGACATGGGAGGACAGGAGGTGTACTACCCCACCCACCAGTGTTTCCTGTCCCAGAACACACTGTACCTAGTCACCTACAATCTTACTCTGAGAGAGAAGGGCATCAGCAACCTCAAGCCTTGGCTGCTCAACATTCAGGTGAGCCAAACAAACCTCCTTTAGAGCAACTTGCTTAGTGGCTTACTTTGATCAAGCTCCCAATCAAGACAAACTTGAGTCAAACATATGGAATTGAACCTGACATGATTGCTATTTTGCTTACTTAATATTGAGATGAACTATCAAACAGGGATTGCAAATTCAAACAGTTCTTCTTAGTACCAAACAATAGAACTTTGTATGGGTTCCTACCCAGTATGATAAGCTATATATCTTCTATACATAATGGCTCAGAGTAAGAGAGACTCTCTTACTTTTACTTTTGCTGATGTTACAGGCCCGAGCACCAAACTCCTGTGTCATCATTGTTGGCACATTTTTGGACTTTCTTCCAAAGCACGAGAGGGCTGGACAGGTAGCTGCCATGAGAGAGATGATTCGTCTGAAATACCTTGAACCTGTCAAGGGTTTCCCTGATATCAGGGCTATACAGGAGGTATAGCAATGAGAGATGTTTTCGAAAACTTCATATTTTCTACTTTTAAGGTTCATAAAACATTTCAAGAGATATCAATGTAGCTGATATTTTAGTTTACCTTGAACTTAGATGTAGCAAAAGAAGTTAAAGAAAGTTGAATTCCCTTGCTGCTAACACTATTACTGCAGAAGAAGACTTACCAAATATACCAACCACTGGCAAGTATTCCTTAATCTGATGATCCTCCATTATCAGAAAGTTTTGTCATGTTGAAAGTTTGTTTCTTGCCTGGTAGGTGTCGTGCTGTACTGGAGAGGGTCTGGAGGAGTTGAGGCAGGCAGTGTATGACGTTGCATGTAACATGAAGGACAGAGACACAGGAGAGAAGCTGGTGGGCAGAAAGGTAATGTTTGGGCATGACAACTAAAACAGAACTGTAAGAAGATGAAATTGTCACATTCAGACACCTGAAATCTCAATGTGTTTAGAATTTTCTTGCCGCACTTTTTTTCTAACCAGAAAGATTTAAGAATTATTTCGAATTTTTCTCTTCAAGATTGCATTGCTGCCTTACATAATATGTCTTGATCAATATACGGTATGATTGTTTAATATCAGGTTCCAAGGAGCTACCTTGAGCTGATGAATGCAGTAGAGGAGGAGGCCCAGTTCAGACTAAAGACTGACAGACTTCCTGTGCTGAATGAGGAAGAAACAGAGTTCTCTGCCCTTGTGCAGAACTTGCCTGATAATGATATCACCACCAAGGAGGACAGGGAACTGGGTAATAAGGGTCATTAGTTCTATCAGTAGTACAGAGATTAGGCTTTTCAGGTACTGTTACAGTAGTTGCAGTGATAGGCTCCACCATTAGACTGAAAAATTATAATAACATTTCAGCAGAGATTCTTGATCCAGTGTACACTGTTCTTACTTACGTGTACGGTGCAAGGAATTGTTTTTGGTGTGTTCGTCTGCCTGTGTTGGTGCAGTTCTTTACATATGCTATATACATGTACATAGGCACATCTCACCACAGAGTGACAGGGAGTGAAGGGCAAAAGTACTGATTTGCTGGGGGGATAGGAAGTAGGGTTCAGAGTTGGTAAAATTAGTTATTTAACAATCTTATGGTATGGCATCTTAGAAATCTTGTTTCTGTATAATTAGCATGAAATTTTTTGTTCTTTTTGTAGCTGTGAGGTTTCTACATGAGATTGGCTCCCTGGTCCACTTCAGCGACCACCTGCGGGGGCTGGACTCGCTCTACTTCCTGGACCCGTCCTGGCTTTGCGACATGTTGGCCAAGGTCCTCACTGTGGAGGAAATCAACCGCTTCGTTCGGAACGGTCGCCTCCACAAAAACGATGTGCCCTTCCTGTTCAAAGACTCGCGGTTCCCTGAGCAGTTCATCCCCAAGTACCTTCAGCTGCTGGAGAGGTTTGAGATTGCCATGGCTGTGGATGATCAGGAGTGAGTTACAAATTGCTTTTAGTTTCTTTCAGGTTTAATGGTTCAAAATAATGTTTGGTCAGCTTATTTTTCTAAGGGGAATGTTAAAGCCTTGAACACACCCTACAGTAACTGAATAAGTAGTAACGATACTTACCATGATTGACAGTGTTAGCAGAAGAAACAAACAGTTTGGATACAGTGACAATGAAGGTTATTTCCGTGTCATAATACTGCACATTGGATGTCTAAACGTCTGATGTTATATATCCATGTATCCAGGCTACTTGTCCCGTCCCAACTGCCCCAGGGAGCCCCAGCTGCTACTGAGTATGTGTCGCGTAAGCTGCTGCGGAGGTACTACCGCATGGCGTACGTCCCCAGCGGCTTCTGGAGCAGACTCATCTCCAGGCTCATCATCGGGCTGGAGCGGATCAACAGGCAGGAAAGGAAAAGTCAACTCCAACAAAAACTTGCATCATGGAAGGAGTCGAGGTATTTATGTGTATAGGGATGGTCAAGAGGGTTTAAAACAAAAGCAGTAAGCTACCAAGTACTGCTTCATTGTATTGCCCCATATGGTGCCATAGACACCCAAAGATCAGCAAAGGGAATCATCAAATTCATCCCAGCGGGTAACAAGTAATTCTGTCATTCATTCAAACTTCGGTGATGGATTGGGAATGGGATATTATGTCATGTAGGTAACAGGAGCCCACAGCAGCTTTATTATGCACCTGGAAGTACTAAGTACTCTGACAACATTTTTTTCCAACAAAACATGGTAGCCTAAAGCCAATAGCTGTAGAATATCGGTTGTGAAAGAGCTACATGTGTTTGTGTGTGGGAAAGGGTGTTCCAAGCATAACCATTACAAGATTTATCAGTATTTTAAAAAAAAACTTTCAGGGTGATCAAGCGCCACCCCAGTAAGAGCTTCAAACTACAGCTGCAGAGGAGCTACTACTGGAGGGAGGCTATGGAGGTGGTGTACCAGGGAGGGGAGGTCAGGTGAGAATCACTTACAGCAAAAAGAGATGTCACCAACTTACACTTCCTTTGAAACTTTTTTGTTTAGTGACTCTATGTAATGGCTATAGTACTCCTTCAGCACCAAGGACAGGACCATGGCAAATTTGTATACATAGGATTTCAACAGTGGTATACCGTAAGCCAGGTTCTTGGTTCTGAGTTTCTGAAATAAGTTGCTTGCCAATGTCCCATCCTCTATGTGTTGTAGACTTTGATGGTATATGGTCAACCTGTAAACATCAGTTACTGATATGACTAACCAAAAATTACTAAGTTGTTATAACTTTTGAAATACAACAATCCTACATGCTACATTATTATAGCTGCTTTCCTTTGTTTTCCTTCAGAGTTCAGTCCCTGGCTAGTAGTGCTGGCGTGGACCCATCAGGGATGGATGGGGTGGAGATCATTGTCAAGTCCGAGACAAATGACTTCTCAGTCATGGGTTTTGTCGCTGACCAGATCGACATCCTGATCATGGAGTGGTTTCCTGGTATGGTTAAAAATCATATCTGCTAGAGTGCTGGCATAGTTTTAACCTTCGCTCTGATGACTTAGCCTTCTGGTACTTGATTTGTCTTGGATGTGCAGCAGAGGAAAGGTTGAATATGATTTTTGGTGTCGTGTTCTTTTCAGTTGACTTTGAGCAGTGTCAATTTGATGCACATATAGGTAATTACACACATACACACACACACACAAACAGCTGGTGGTGACACTTCAGGTGTTGAACTAGATGTAGTCATGCTTTCTCCTCATACTTTATCATGTGTTTTATCATGCATGCAGGTTTGAAGCAGCAGGTTGACGACGAGGGCCGGCCTCTGGTCCAGTGTGTCATCCCCTGTCCGGAATGTTTCAGGAGACATCCTCACAGAAACTCTGCTGTGATGGACCCTAATCAACCCCACGAGTTCACGTTAGAAGAATGCGGTTTGGTGGCTTTGCAAGGTGAATAAAACAACATTATATTAAAAAAAATATATACTAGTATCATCTTACAAGCTGGGTTTTTTTTCTGATCACAAGTTGATTCCATGCAATTAATAGTAAAATCAAAGAAATATTAGTTTAAAAAAACAATTGTGTTGCTACAGGCTTGCAGTGGGTTATGTATTCTTTTTAGAAACAAAAAACGTATAAAATCTGTTGGGATTTCTTTTTCCTAAAACATTCACAGCATTATCTGCTAAATGATACAATCAATTTCACTAGTAGAGCTATCACTTGTGGCTGTCCATTGTCATGTAACAGAAGACACAGTGGAGTGTTCCAAACACCCTGACACCCCCGTAGAGCTGGCAGAGCTGGTGCCAGATCTCCTCCTGGTTGACTTGCCAGAGAAGCTGGTCATGCAGCAGGAAGACTTGAAGGTTGGTTCAGCCATCATCAGCGATTCTTTCAGCTTGCAGTCATCTGTCTGTCGTACTTCCTCTAGAGCCTCTACCGCTGCAGCTACAGGATCATCAGCCAGGGGGCTTCCTTCCTTTTGGTCTCACACCATTCTTCTCTTGCAGACGAGTTTTTTCCTTTATCAATAGCTCTTTCAGCTTGCAACCATCTGTGCTGTCTGTCGCAAATCGTCTTGTTCCTCCAACAACAGCAATTGGACCTGTCACCATCACTCAGTCGTTTTTTATCCTTCTTGGCCTCACACCCTTGATCCTTCTCTTGCAGATTAGTCGGTTCCTTCATCAATAGCTCTCTCATTTCAAAGCCTCTACCTGTGCAGCTACAGGACAATCATGATCAGCCAGGTTGTGTCTTTTCATTTTGACACCTTCGTTCACCTGCCAATGGGAATCCTTTGTCTATACTACTTTCTGTATCAGCATTGCATGACAGGAATACCTCTGTGAAGGACTGCACTCTTTGTTACCTCGGCTTTCATTGTTGCTTTATTGCCTGCTGCTGCTTTTTATAGGTACCAGCTATGTGTGATTGGATGGGACTGTTTTATTGTGGTCTGTAACTGGAGGACTGGTGGTTGACCGATCAGGTTTGACTTTATTTCTCATGTTGTCTTAGGTGGAATTTACAAAGGAACACCTTCTGGGTGTAGGAGGCGTGGGAGGTGTTTACAGGGCGCTGTACAGGGGGCAGGAAGTGGCTATCAAATGTTTCCACTCAGAAGAGAAAATCAGAAGAGCTGCAGCTTCAGGAAGCAGTAGGGACAGTAGGGTAAGTCTTGCAGAGTGTCTGGGCTTCTTCATCTCTAAGAACAGACAAAGCACTCAATCTGGGATGGATTGTTCAATATTTGTAGGGTAAATGTAAAATGCACATTTAATCTCATATCTGCAGCTTGTATTTAGCTTCTCAAACTTTCATGACATACCAGGTAGTTGAAATGAAATAACATGTGTTGGTAAATTACCAACTGAATTTGCTTTAAATTTGTGCTTCATAGTGAAGATAGATTCATAGATTTTACATCCTGAGGTTTTTAAACTTTCTTCTGCAAATAGGGAAGTGACAACACAGAAAGTCCCATCAGTTCTGCCAGCAGTGCACCTAGTTTTGATGGACAACTCCTGCGGACCCTTCAAGGCACCCAAGCAATCAAGGCCTTCTCTGAGCTGCGGCGTGAGGTGATCGTTCTACGAAAGCTGCACCATCCCTGCGTAGTATCACTCCTCGGGGTGTCCAGGCGGCCGCTCTGTCTTGCTATTGAGCTGGCCCCCATGGGCAGTCTGCAGTCTGTCTTGAATGCCAAACAGGTAATAAGGCCACATCAAGTTAGTTTTGTGTATCAGATCTTCAGAATCTAAAGACTTCAAATCTGATTGTTTTGCTATGGAATGAATGAATGAATGAATGGACGGACGGACAGGTGGATGGATGGATGGATAGATGGATATATAAATAAATAAATGAATGAAGTAGTCTATGGAAATGAATAATAAATGGCAATGAATTGATGAATGAATGGTTTTATTGACAATACACTCTTCCAAAATTCAACAATGGCAGCCAGCTGGCTGAATTGGTTTCAGGATCTACAATAAAGCAAAGATAAAGAAAATAACTTTTGACATGCCCAGAGCTACATGTGATAGACCATGATATGACAATTCAACACAATAGTAGTAGTTTAAACCAACCACAGTGCAATATAAGATTAGTAGAAATATGTAACAATACTGGACTTCCTACTTTTAAAGGCATACTACGGGATTTTTGAACAAAACAAAAAGTAGCTTTTCCTACTTTTTCTTTACATTGTTAGCTCAATCAACCCTATAGCATTGCATACCAATATTCATGGAGAGATGCTGCGACATCAATGCACCACATAAGCATGATGTATAAAAATTGTGATCTTCCAAGAAACAGATGGGCACAGGCTGGTTACTGCCTCTGTGTGTTGTTGTTTCTTGCTTATCAGCCTGGCTTCCCAGTGGGGGGCCAGTTGACAGTTCCTCTGAGTACAGTAGACTAGCTTTCTGTACAAGGTTTCTTGCAGTTTTGAAGGGAATATGACCTTAGCTTGTTGATATCCTACAAAATAGACTAATAAGTTCATGATTATATGCTATTTTAGAATGATTAGATATAGGTGTTTCCAAAGAAGATCTCCATTGTGTTCTTTATCTGCAGTCTGCCATGCATGTGCTAACTGATTACCCCACCCCGGGGGACCTACCGGTGGCAAGCAAGACCTGGAGGGTCTAACTTGGGGGGACACAAGGTTACAGGGTGCCTAGAGCGGAATGTTTGTAGGCTAATCCTTTACGTTGCAAACGTGAAATAATGACACAAAAGTGTCAAAAAGTGACAAAAAGTAGTAGTAAATCTGATATTTCTTAATTCTAGAATATTTCAAATTTGAGCGCAAAAAACTGCGTAGTATGCCTTTAAACAGAATCCAACCACTCTGGAGGGAAAGTTTTAGAACCATTTTGCATACATTGAGATTCATAACAATTGAAATACAAAACCTCTCAAACTTTTTACACTTTAAGATGCAAATGTTACAGGTAACAAACTTCCAGAAGTCTTAAAAAACTATAATATTTATTCCCAAGTAATGTAAAACCTTAAATGTCCATTTTGATTTATTTTCATGGTTTTTGTGGTGACCTTGCCACTGCAAATTCATGACACTGTGAATATGAGCTTCCAATGCATTACTGCTATACTACAGAAATTGTGTCAGCTTTACAGCAAACTTCAAAGTTACTAAAACACAGCAAAAAACTCTTTTCCCCTTCTACCACGTATTGAAGTCCCCACTATTTTAGTGCTTCAAATTTGGAAAACTGACATGCAAACTTTCTGCAGGAGGAAAGAGGTAACTGGACTGTGGAGAAGAATCATGGAGCTCCGTTTGGCCTACTGCTGGGGAGAGATATCACATACAAGATTGCCCTGCAGGTTAGTTACAATTATACATTTTTCATATACATTTGTACTAGGTATAATGAAAAATTGTTTTGAAATGCACTGTGCAGCTGTTACTTTATTATATTAGCATACTCTGTAAAAGCTACATTAGACCCATGTACATAATTTTAAGCAATATTGGACTAGATATACAGAGTTTACATGAGTTGACAACCAGCTACTAGACTGTGCTTGCCTATGAAGCTGGTGCATTACACTCAGTTCACATGAGGTAAAGACCAACAAGATTAAGGAAATACAGGAAACTTGTGTCTCCCCTTTGTGGTCATGGTGATGTTTACACTAATGATAACCTTTTATGATATTCTCAAATAGGCCCTTTGCTTACATTGGTGTGATTACCATGAAAACTAATTGTTAAATGTTTTGTACTATGACAAAGGCAGTTCAATAGACAAAATGGTAGTGCTGTGGCCTGTGGGTAATTATTCTCGTTTAATAGCACACAGCTCATAGTACACAGGGCTGTAGGTTGCAAACCCTTGGATCCCTACAGTAGATGGTTTAGCTGCTCCATCTGGCAGCTTGAAAGTGAAGTGCTGCAGCAGGTGGGTGAAGAACAGGAACAGCTCCATCTTGGCCAGATTTTCTCCCAAGCAAATGCGACGCCCTGTTGGGACAAAAGGGAAACTTTGTTGACAAACACACCAGCAACTCACGGTACTGTAAAGAAGAGGGTACATTGTACAAGTCCAAACTAGTGCTTGGGACTTTAAGTATCTAACAAACTAAATGTATTTTAAACTAGAGTTCCACGAACACATACCTTTGCCAAATAAACCAGGTTTGTTATGTAGAATGATGTCTGTAGACAAATGCGTTACTCATTTCATTTTCTTTATAATTAAATGCTTGGAGTTGGATTATAAAATTTCGGCATTTATTATGCAAATTAGATCCCAATTTACAATTAATTGATATCAAATTGTATCAAGCATTACTTAAGCTATCAGCATACCAAAAATCATGATGATCCTTTGATCCATTCTTGACTTATTCTCTTTCAAAGTCTTTAAATACACCTCTTACTCTCTTCCCTCTTTCTCAGTTACACATGTGACAACTTTGATGAAAGTACTATAATGGAATGCAGTGGATTTATGAACTTTTCCTAATCAATTATGCAAATTAGCTGTTAACTTGCATAATAAGTATCACATTATATAAGTCTTCATTTAGGCTATCTACATGCCGAAAATCATGACGATCCGTCAACACGTTAATATTTTCTCATTAATTATGCAAATGAGATCATCATTTGCATGATAAATATGTATTGACATTTCTCTCTTTCTCAGCTACATATGTGACAAGTTTTAAAGCCCTATCATGGAATGTAGTGAATTTATAAAATATCCTCATTAATTATGCAAATTAGCTGTTGATTTGCATAATTGTTATCTGATTATGTAGGTCTTCACTTACGCTACCTACATACAAAAAACATGATGATCCGTCAACATGTTCATATTTTCTCATTAATTATGCAAATGAGGTCATCATTTGCATAATTGATATCTGTCGACATTTCTCTCCTTCCCAGCTACATATGTGACAAGTTTGAAAGTCCTATCATGGAATGTAGTGGATTTATAATTTTTCCTCATTAATTATGCAAATTAGCTGCTGATTTGCATAATTAGTATACCATTATGTAAGTCATCACTCATTCTATCTACATACCAAAAATAATGACGATCCGTCAACACGTTGTAGAGTTATTCTCATCCAAAGTTTGAAAGGAAACCGGCGCCTGCAGTTCCAAAAAAGCCGCTAGGGGGCCCAAACTCACAGCACTTACTCTCTGCCTTGAGGGCTATTTACCACTCAAAAATCATGATCACAGCATGTCCAGAACACGAGATATCAAAAATTGAGGTTCTGCTGCAGTACCTTAGCAAGCCGCTAGGGGGCCCATTATCGAACTTGACCTTCGTTTTCCCGACCCCTACCCACCTACCAAATATTATCGGGATCCATCCTAGACTTCTTGAGTTATGCTGTTAACAGACAGACACACACACACACAGACTCACAAGCCCAAAACATAACCTTAGCCATTCTGGCAAAGGTAACTACACTTGTTATTGTATGTGTTAGTAATTTTACTGCGCATGTGTTAGTAATTTTACTGCGCTTTACTTAACTCCAAATGTAATGTTACTACACCAATTCAGCCATTAGGCTGCAAGCTGTTTGACATATTGATAAGTTGACATAACCATTGTATAAACTCAAACACATGCATGTTAGATATTGTTTAATTTGAAAAATAAGGAGCTTGCTTGCCTAACATATGGTAAGGAAGGATTCTGCCTATTCTGTGTATCTGATGATTGCAGTCCATCTACATTTGATTTAATGCTTCCCATAAGTAGTTTACTGTACATAGAGAAACAATTTTGACATAAGTCAGCCTTACCTATGGAAAAAGGAATGAATGTTTGATCCTTGACAAACTGCCCATGTTCACCCAGAAACCTCTGGGGCTTGAAGATCTCAGGCTCAGGGTAGTGCACAGGGTCATAGAAAACTGACCATGTCAGAGGGAAAATCATGGTGCCTTCTGGGATCTCGTAACCAAAGAGGTTGGCATCGTTGGATGTGGCATGAATGGCTCCCATGGCTGCAATTGGGCTGATGCGCATGACCTCTGCAATAACAGCCTCTGTGTAGGGCAGCTGACTGCGTTGTGTGATTGATAGGGCTGTGTCAGGTCCAACCACGCTGTCAATCTCCTCCTGTACCTTCTGCTGTACCTCAGGGTACAGCACCATATACAGCAGTGCCCATCTCAGAGTGGTGGATGTGGTCTCGGACCCAGCAACAAATAGGTCTGAAATCGCATGGCTAAGCTGATTCTCGTCAAATCCTTCCTGGGGCCCTTCTTCATCTTGTCGATTCATCTCCAGCAGATAGCTATCAATGAAGTCACGAATGTTAGAGGGGTCAAATGTGTTCTTGTGTTCTATCATGAGTTCGTGTAGAGTATCTTTTACTTCTTCTGCATTCTTTAGTACCTTGTCTACAGCCTTCCTGACTGCAGGGATGTGTCGTAACCAGGGGAAGAAGTTGGTCACTCCAGCCAAGTCCTGTTCTCCAAAGTTTTGATTGATCCTTTCCATCAAGTAGTTAAATTTTGGGTCGTTGTAATCAAACCGTGCTCCAAAGACAATTGAGCAGATGACATTGCCAACAGCATTTTGAAGAAGGGGCCTGACATTGAAGGGTGTGTTGGCTGTCTGTAGGATTTCTTCCTTCAGACGTTCAGCCTCCTCCAATATCTTGCCTTCCAAGCTGCGTTTTCCAAATCCAAAATCACGCAGGCTTTTGAGTGCAAACTTTCGCTGCTGCTTCCAAAATGAGCCATATGGAGTGAAGACTAGCCCTGCAGTAAAAGAAGGGAAAATGGAATATAACATTTATATCAGATTGAATGATAACAATAGACATTTGTATACTGTAAATCACTTTATCTTCACGGTACCAAATTTTCACGGTCTGAGAAAATTGAACTTGTTCTCGGAACTATATGTTCACTGTCGAGGCAAGTGCACATGAAAAAAGTCTGTGAATTATTTTTTATCGGTAATGATAAGTTCACGTTACAGTCGTCACCGTGAAAACAGTGAACATAACATTACAGTGAAAAAATCAGGAATTACAGTATGTAGAGGTGAAAGGGTGATAAATGTACTTTAGAAAATTGTTACTTGAAGTTCCTGTATGTTATTAATTAGCTGGTCACTTTGTGAGACAGTATTTGTGGAACTGCTTTGTTGTATTGTAGGCCTCTTCTGAGCATGCACCGTATCTCTTCAAAATCTGATTAAAGTCAACATATACATAAGTTACTGGCAGAGTTTTCCACAGTAAAATGTTGTTCTTACTGTTTCTTACCGCCAGTAAGAAGCAGTAAGAAGACACCATTTTACAAATGAAAATTTTACAAATAAACATGTAAGCTTGTACAATTAATGTAGTTCAATAAGAAAAAGTTAGAAAAACCTATCTACAAAATGTGAAAGGAAAGATTACCATTTCTGGTTTCACCCATCTCATCAAAAACATACAAAGACGGTCGGCTTGAGAAGTCTTCTCCTTTCTTGACAAATGCTTCATGAATGGCGTCATAGCTACAGAGTACCACAACATCCTTTGGTCCCAGTCTGATGCTGAACACATCTCCATACTTTTTCCTCATGGAGGTCAACACTAGGTGTGGATGCTGGAAAAAATAATTGACTTTTTAGTGTGCTAGTGGTTGCTTTTAGAATAGTCACCTGAGTTCAAAACTAAACATTAAGTCCACAACCTAAGTCCCAGAAACCTAAACAAAATGCAAACAATGTACAAATACATTCATTTTTATTTAGATATATTATTAGGTAATCTATACAAGAAAGGTTAAATAAAGTAAGACTTATTGTCTAGATTATTCTGAATTCATATTCTACTTTCTTTGGGCAACAACAGGTCAACAATAATTTACCACAAAATAAACATCCAAGTTGATCATGAGGTTAGTACCATTATGGAATAATTCAAATATCAATATTGGTCTTGAAAGTCATCTCACCAACAAACTTAAAGTTATAGTCCTGTGTATGTATCAGGCTTAATTCTCTATTCTAATCAAATTGGTTAAATAACCAAACTATGTCAGGGTGTCGACTATAAAGGATCAGGTTCAGGTCCGGACCTGATCATAAACCTCTGGACCAAAACCTGAAGAGAACAAAAATTTTCGCAGTGGTTTTGAGTTCACGTTGAAGCAGTAATAACATGACAACCGTGAATGTACAACCACCGAAAATACTGCATTTAGTGTATCACTTTTTGTAATATGGCAGACATAAGTCTGGTGGAGTGGACAAGTTTTGAACTACGGATTTCATATTGTTGTTGGGTGTTGCCATGTTCTGTTGACACTAATTAACATTATAATAAATGCATTTCAGGGCAGCTATCACTTCCCTATGTTTCGACATCCGTGCTCTGAGTCTTCCGAAACCTCTGTGTTCCAACACCCTTTTGTTAGCCTGATCTACCTACAATGTATTTCAACACCCTTCTGTTAGCCTAGTCTAATCTAATCTAGTCTAAACTAAGAAGGTTATTTGTAGCTAATAGTCACAAATGGAACCAAAATAGTGGATATTGGGTCAACCAATGGCTGCTATAAATCTTAGGCACTGACCTTGCCAAGTGTGGGGATGTGTCCCAAGACTGGCCAGCCCCAGGGCCCTGGGGGGAGGTTCTTCCCAGGCCTGAGGTACCAGAAGGTCAGTAGAAGGAGACACACAAGGACGAGGCCTATCTGCACATCACAGTAGGCAATCAGCCTAGCAGCAAGGCTGTGGAGCATGGACATCTTGGTGTACAACTCTGTCAAGCTGAAAAATTATTTTATGATAATGATTTATTTTATGATAATGATTTATAGATAAATAGATACAGTCAAACCTGTCTATAGCGGCCACTCAAGGGACTGGAGAAATATGGCCACTATAGACAGGTGGCCACTATAGAGAAAATGTTGATCAATTGACCATGAGCAAGCTACACATGATTTCAACTCCCACTAATCTTTCTCGCCAAGTAACATTGTCTAGATCGGTAAATTCACCGACAAAGACTTGTACTTAAATGCTCAAGGCATGCATACCTTCTGCTACCACCAAAATGACCCTGTCAGGAACTCTAAATCCTCGCAAACTACAATTTCAAATTCGGTGCAGAGTGACATATGGCTGCAGTATGGTTGCAATAGGCAGTGTTTCTGTATCAACGGGACCGGAAATCGTGTGGCCGTGGCTGCGTTGGACAGGTGGCCGCTAAGCCTATTTCTTAATCATTACGAATCCAAGGGACCAACAAAAAGTGACCACTATGGCCAGGTGCCTGCTATGCAAAGGTGGCTGCTAATACAGGTTTGACTGTATCATTAAAGTTAGCATAAGCAACAGTGTCATGGTATAAGATTTTTTTTCTTCAGGTGCTTTGTGATTCAGTCCCAAACAGTTCCTGTTTTGTGAGGAATAAAGTTCAAACTTTGTGACTTAAATGAAACACAAGGTTGTACTGATTTATGTTGCTGACTTGTAAGCTACTCTAAAGATCTGAATCATGCTGAGAAAAGGTGTGCTGAAAGTTAAAAGAATCAAACTTGTTTACCACAAAAAAGCCCCTTTGTTCCTGTCGCTGGCAACCCCACCTGTGTTTGCTGAGCCCTAAGGTCACTGCTAAGGTCACTGCACCCAGGTAACCTTTTGGAATGAACCATGTTACTATTGAAGAGGGGAAAACTAATTTTCATGTTGTGGCACCTTGGTATGAGGTCTTATGCATATTTCTATCATGCCTAGATTTCATCACAGGTTTGCAAATTAAATGAAGGAAAACCTGTATTATTTTGAGAGAAAAATTGGATATTGTGACAGTATGATTAACAGATAGAATTATTCATATAGATATTTTCTCTGTGACTAATGGCAGATCCTGGTAGCTCATTAGTGAGTTTTTGCTTCCAGGAGATGTTTTTATTGAAAAGCTGCCCAATATTTTCAGGTGGCATCAGCCCTAAAGTACATCCATGACAGGGAGATTGTCTACTGTGACCTGAAGTCTGACAATGTGCTTGTGTGGAGCCTAGACCCAAGCGTACCCATCAATGTCAAGATCTCAGACTATGGAATATCCCAGTTCAGCTCACCACAGGGCGTGCTCAGCACTGACGGGACACCTGGATTTCAGGCGCCTGAAGTCCGACCTGGCATGGTGTATGACTTTAAGGTCAGTGAAATGAGAAACTTTCTCCAGAATCAATAGAATTTTTCATTTTCGCTTAAGTCTTTAAGACACTTGTAGCTGTTATCATGGCTTCTACATTTGTAAGCTTTGTAGTATTTATACACGTCACATGCGCATGTATATTATGAAAGAGCTTTATTGAAATTTCTTGTTTGTTTATTTCTTCAATACAAGTTGAATGAAATAGATGTGCAAAATTCACCAACAATTATGTTCCAAATGAAAGAAACCATACACCTGTGTATGATGTATTTTGTAGGTTGATATTTTCTCCTATGCAATGCTCCTGTATGAGTTGTCTACTGGACTGCGCCCCCTGGCTCAGTACAGCAGTGGCCTGGAGATCGCCCAGTCTCTCAGGGAGGGAGTCCGTCCCTCTCTCTCAGACCACAACATCAGCATCAATTTCCCCTGTCTGGAGATGCTCATGAGGAAGTGCTGGGTAGCTGACCCTCAGCGCAGGTCAGCAACTACTTTTTAAGCAGTTGATTGTTCCCTAGACCAACATTTTACACCTAGAACAACTTTTAGTCTATGAATGCTATGATTTAAAATTGTTTGCAATTATGACTCTCAGTTTATTTTCTAAACAATTTGCATAACCACAGACTCATGTCATGAGAGCATAATGTAACTTTTTACTTATACATGTAGATTATACTAGATAGAGCGTAGACACAGCTGGTATCCTCTCCATTTAGATGTAATAGGGTCAACATTCCATCTGTTACAGTAATGTTCCTCTGTCTCCTCAGGCCCACAATAAAGGACATCATTGATCAGCTGAAGGACGTGACCTTCTTCTGTCAGCAGAGAGTGATAGAACTGAACAGCCAGCTGGTCAGCAGCATGCTGTACATACAGACACAGGTAGGACAGCAGTGTGTAAAGCTAAGGGCACAACCCGCCGTACATGCAATTTGTCCGTACGTTTTTTTTTTTAGGCCACCTCCGGGCTCCGCCACTACAGGGCAGGCGTCGCCCGTACTGGCACGTGCAGGGGGCGAATCCGCAGCCCGATGGCACACAAAGTTTTGCCTGCACGTTAAGTTCTACAGCGTGTCTGCATGCTCCAAATCCGTCAGATTCCCTACGAGTTCATACGGAGGCAGATCCCAAAAGATTGCCCACGTTTTGGCACGTAGACAGCACGTATTTGCACGTACGGTGTGTTGTGCCCTTAGCTTAAAGTTCACAAAAGTGGAACAGCAGTATCTTAAGTTCATGCAGTATTTGAGTTAACACAGGTTTGACAACAGTTTGTTGACACTGGTACAGCTGTATGAAAATTTCTTTTGGCCAGAAGTTTGGTTATGAATGTGGTTTCTGTGTCGAGAAATATAAGCATTAAGCAAATTGACTTTTGTACACACAGTAGTATTTCCATGGAGCAGAAAAATGAGATAAGTCTAGTTATAAACATCACTTTTAAGTATAAGTTCAAACTAACCATAAAAAAAGAAAGATATATTATTGCTTGCTGTCTAATTTTGCTTAGCCATTTCTTCATTGGCAAAGTGTCATGCAACATGTGAAGGTATGCTGGTTTAAATCCTTGTCATAACACTTGCCAAATGATTATTTGATTCTTATTGCTGCCCTCCCTTGTCACTTGTCTGCAGGATAGCAGAGACACTGTGGGAGTGTGGGGAGGGGAGGGGAGCAGGAGAACCTACAGTGTTGTAGATGTGGAGCAGGAGGTTTTCAGTATAGACCAAAAGGAACTTCCTGGAGAAAATGTCTACTGCATGGCTGGAGTTGGTGGCAACATCTGGGCAGGCACTGGGGTAAGCTACTGTATAATGAGTCATGGAGCAAATCCTTCTGTCTGGAGTGGGTGATTCACGTCAAATCACCCATACGGGAGACCTGGCGCATCCCCGTCTTGTAATTAGCCAATGAAAGGTTATGTCACCCCGTAAGGGGCGGTATAACCCCGTCGTGTGTAAACATGTGCGAACATGTGTGATCACGTCGACCGATGATGATGATGATAATGAGTCAAATAGCAATCACTTCATTTGCCATGATACTTAGTTTGCTGTTTTATTGTTACAAAAGAAAATTATAATTGCAATTAGTAAATCAGCAATAATCAATCAAGGAAATATTATGTAATGATGAAATATAACGATAATCAGGAATTTCAAATTTTCTCATTGGTTAACGGTTTTGCATGAAGAAAGTCACTGAGGTTTGGGAAAAATGTAAATGAGTCATGATTGATCAGCTGTTGGTTAGTCTACATTGTACAACTCATGATCGAGGCCCAAATTCTGATGTTATGTGTTAGCAGAGTCATTTTGAGTATAAAGAAAGCTGCAGGAATTTGGGGTGCCAGCTTACTGTATTAACATTACAGAGGTAAGAAAGTTTTAGCACTTTACTAATAGTATATTTTGGTTTGGTTTTGTTCTTTCCAATCCACAGGCAGGTGAGATAGAGGTGTACGGACACAGGAGGCCAGTGGGACTACAGGACCACCTGTGGACCATCAGGTGTTCACCTGGTCACCAGGTGCTCTCACTCCTGACTCACCAGGTGAAGGAAGTAGAGAACCTGTCATCAGTAAAGCAGGTGTGTAGCCAGTGAAATCTACAGTACATAAGACCATGCCAAGTTAAATTACTGGTTCTCAGAGTTCAAATGGAGCGAGTGTATGAAATGATGAATTCATAAAAAAAGAAATAGACATCTTGTACTAGAGTTAGATGATACCACAGTAGACAGCAAAGTCAACATACCAGACTGGTCAACATTTCAAACAAACTTCAAATTTTGGTAATTTTTTCAATAAAAACGGTAACAACCAGTTAAGTATTAAAGGAGTTTCTTTAAGTGTTGTAAGGTACATTCGGACTGTAACATATTTGCATATTGGGGATCATTACAAAGTCAATCTTTTTTAACATTATTCTAAAAACAGCATTGCTAAGCAGCTAGACTGTCATGTAGAGCTTGTGAAAGGTAGACATCAAAGGAAACCATAATGATTGAACTTAAATTAACTGTGAGTAAGAATGCCAACATTTAGCAAAAGATTCTAGTCAGATGTTTATTTTCTTCCTATGATGATAGTTTCTGTTCTAATGATAGAGAAAGAAGAGGAGATATCAGCAAGTGTATGTAGGGCTGGATAATGGTACCCTGAGGCTGTACAGAAGAGCCATCCCCAACAGTGGTGATTTGGACCATGGAGATGACAACATTAACAGAACAGAGTCAATGACTGTTGCTCAGGTGAGGGTACTTTCTATGCAGTTTTCTCACTGAATCTATAAACCGTGAGGCAATTAATGTAGCTATTTCATACCATAGTGGAGATTCAAAGATGTTTATCAGTAGTTGAATATTCAAGGTAAAATACAATTGCTAAAAAGTTATAGAAAAGCCATTTAAGAAATTGCCTATGGAAGCCAATCAAGTATTAAGTATTTCAAGTAATCTATCTACATTTGTAAGACAGCAGAAGGCATATTGTGGTTTAAAGAGCAAGATTGAAGTGGGGGAAAAAGGCCTGTGCATACTTGTGTCTTGTAGTTTAATATTTGAACTGTGGACCTAAAGTATCTTATAGTATTGTACACATGACTGTATCCTTAAAAAAATATGTCCATCCTTAAAAATGTGGAATGCAAAGAAGACAGATACATGGTATAGCTATTTTGAAACAAATCTCTAAAACATGTTTTTCCTTATTCAGGAGGAATCTGAATGGGAAGAAGTTAAGGAGATTGTTCTTGGTGACAACCCAGAGGAGAGAGTGACATGTATGGCACTGGTGAACAATGATAAGGAGTTGTGGGTGGGATGTGGTGGAACTATTGTCATCATTGGCACAGCAACTAAGCTCAAGGAGCACAGGTCTGTCTGCCATGCCATCTTAGAGAATACTCTTATTTTCGAGCCTTCCTTGAGCACATTTTATTTCACACGGGGTAGCTTAGTGACCACTTAAAATTTACTTTAGGCACTGAACTACTTAGTGGTTACAATATAGCAGGACCCAAAGGCCACTTCAAGGTTAGGAGTTACATGTACCTGAGCAGGACTGGAACAGTATGTCTCCTCCTCTTCTGTCCCCCAGAAACATGATTGAGACAAAGTGGGCTCAATAAGAGTAAGGACTGCCTGACCGAATAGGAAAAGGGGTTATGATGACTACTCAGGAAATTCCATAATATATATTGTACTACCCTATTTAGACAAGAATAGTTCTGATTATCTTGTGTTGTTGAGTATCAGAAACATGCAGACAGGTTTTGATTCTGAAACAACAATTATGTCATTGGTTTTGTTGTGTGTTTTTTGTTTCAGTGTGGAGCTGTTCCATGATTCCCTAATTCAGCTGAGGTGTCACGAGAACAGGGTTTGGTGTTTTGAACGTGGATCTGCCAAAGTCATTGAGCTGGACCCCAGCAGCCACCAACAGGTCAGGGAGCTCTCGTGTGAAGGAGACCAGATCACAGTAGGGTCCATTCTTGTGGTGAAGGACACGCTATGGATAGGAACTAGCACTGGTGATGTCCAGGTATTCAACATCAGCCCTGATTCCCCCCACTATGACATTGGACAACTCCTTGCAACATTAAAGACAGAGCCGCCAGAGCAGGGGTGTGACTACGGAAGTATCCAACATTTGATAGCCGTGGGGGGGAACAAGGTGGTCTACGCAAGGGATCAGATACGGAATGCTGACGGCCGTATGTGGTATCAATTGGTGACATGGGGAGCCATGGGTACACATGATATACACAGATTACAAAGTTTCTGGAATGAGCTTAGGAAGGCAGAGAGAGACATATTAAAAGGAGTGATATAAATGGAAGCATCAAATGCTACTGCATAATTGAAGTATGTGTGTAACAATTGTGGTTCAGCTAAATGTAATAGTAGTACATGTTTTGAACATTGCCATAATCAAGTATCATTACTGCATGATTGTAGTGCATTTTGTGTGTGATATGT